>NW_015554053.1:105187-108776 GCF_001515605.1 Sinocyclocheilus anshuiensis
AAATAAAAAAAAAAAAAAAAAAAATCAATCAGCCAAATCAACTGATTTCATTGAAAGGAACAGGCTTGTTTGTCAGGTGTAGCTTAAAGTCAAGTCAAATTGTTATTTTCATTATTATTATTTTAAATAAAGGGAACCAGATAAGTCCTCTGCTCAATCTGACCTGTGTTGCAGTCTGGAATTTAACCACGCCATGCTGGTTTCATCTGGCCAGTTCTCCCCCCGACTGAGCCTGGTTTTCCCCAAGGTTTTTTTTCACCATTTCTGTCACCGATTGAGTTTTGGTTCCTTGCCACTTTCACCTTTGGCTTGCTTAGTTGGGGATGCTTGACCGATTGCACAGACACTATTGGAAGAGAGCTGAACTGTAAGATGACATCACTGAATCATCAATGAACTTGGAAAAATTACTCTTTGTTATTGTTCTCTTGCATTATTGACAAACTATTTCCCTGTTTGACACTGTGAAGCTGCTTTGACACAATCAGTATTGTATAAAGAGCTATACAGATAGATCTGCTATGCTGCTGCTGCGGCAGAGCAAGTACCGAGACTTGCTACTGCCAATACATCCACAACATGCTGTGATAAGCATGTAAGAAATACTGCTGATGCACATATAACACATACGAATAACCCCCATATAGCATACATGAATCACCCCGTAGCAGATCTATACAGGTGGAGCTGGGGAAGGTGGAGGGTTTCTGAAGTGTGCTGCAAACTGCTAAAGCAAACAAAAGCCAGGTATTTGAATATTGAGCAGTAAGCTCATTGGCTACCGATACAGGAGAGAACCAATCAGCTGCCATGCGACAATGATGTCGCCAGGTCAGATTGAGCTAGACCTATTGAACTGTGCCATCTAGAGTTTCGTGCCAGAACTCGGTATATATAAAGAAAAAATTAGGGGAAACAAATTTTGAACTCGGTTCTATGCATCAGTTGTTAAATTAATTTTAAGATGTGGGCGTTCACTAAAAATTTATGTTAGCTTACAGTCATTGTGGAGGGACGGGAACTGGAACAAGTCTGGTTTAAACAGATTCAATGTTTATTGTTTAATTTGATAATAAATTTAATTGTTTGAAGAGTGTAATTTTTTTATTTTATTCATGGCAGTAATTCTATTCCTATTCACTGTATTAATGGTTTAGAGCTAGATTGGCAAGTTTAATGTTACTTTAAACTGAGATTTCTGGTGTTCACGTGAATCAAATTCCAAATTCCAAAATGGACAGCACCTGGTAACGTTGCACGTAAGAAGGTAAACCTTAAGCAACCTCCTAAGGAATAGTTTGGGGAACACGCCTAGAGAAGGTACACCTTTAGTTAAGATATATCTTTAGAGTCTTCATAGCGCGATAGGAGACAACGTTATCAGGAAATGCAACTCATGTTTGTTTCCAAGCAACACAAAATATTATATTAATGTGAATGTTGTTATTATTGTGTAGTTTCTGGACATTATTAATATTTTAATGTATTAATTTGTTTAATTGTAGTTTCACTCCATGCCAAAGACCATTAAACCTGTGCGCAAACAAACTTCTTGTCTTCAGAGTTGTGTGAGGGAAGGGAGTTTATCTGTCTGTCAAAACAAACACCAAAGCTATGTTGAGGACATTACAGTACACTAAATTATTGGAGCAGCATACGTCACCAGAGGAAAGCCTGTTGTTTTCTCTGAAACATTTAATTATGATATATTAAAAAAATAAGGATAAATATTTCACAATATGATCCTTAACATGCATTTGCAAAATACATATTATAAAATGATTATGAAATTAATACAAAACAATTTTTAAATATTACTTTTTTGAGGGGTTATGATATTTTACAACTTAAACATTGTTATAAAAAGTTACAATTATATTTATTAAAAATAAATAAATGCCAGGACATGTTTAAATGTTTTCGTAAGTTTATGGACATTTGTTACGCAATGCAAAGCGTAATTCAAAATATGGGACAAACACTACCGAAAAAATTTATGTGAAAAATTCCATTAAATTACCAGAGCACATTTGGCCCTATTTATACTTTTCTTACAAATCTAAATTAATTTTAATTCAGAAATCAATATTTTAGTAATTGCATGACACAACATTAAAGATAGCTCAAAAAAAACAAACAAAAAAAAAAAAAAAGTTTTTTCTCCCATTCCGCTGCCCCATGTCTTGCTTTTTTTTAAATACAAAAAAAAATATTTTTAATTGGGTAAACTTATAAATATGTGCTAGACAAACATGATTTACTTTCACATCTTTTGAAGTGTCTCATGACATTATATAAATGCTACACATGAGTTAAGAGTAGTTCAAAGTAAATAAAACAAAAAACAAATTTTTTTTCTCTCTGATGCACTAATTTGCATCTTGCATTTTAAACACAAAAAACACATGTTGTGTGAATAGCACATTCATCTACTTTTATGTTATTATTTTTATGTTGGTCATTGTTATATGAAAAAAAAGTGTGCTTATTACACTGAAAATAAAATAAAAATACCAGCAAACAGGGTATGTAACAACACAAGGGTGAATAAATAAGGGCTAAATAAAATACTAAATAATTTTATTTTTATTTTTTGGCTGATACTTGAAAGAACAACCTCAGGGTCAGTAATGACACATGCACATAGTTTTATATCAAGCATTATCTCATAATGCTACACAATATAGCAGCAGCCAGGATTAAATCAATAAAGGAATGTATACAGAAAGTATTGTGCACTTGGCCAACTTGCGATGCCTGACACCATTACCGCGGGAAGTAGGGGTGCTGAGGGTGCTGCAGCACCCCCTGGAGTGTAGCCCACGAAAAAATGGGGGTGCTGGGGGTGCGGTGTTAAAAATAAATAAATTAACAATATGTAGCTGCTCACATTAAATTCAAGGCATTAATGTTTGCCTACAAAACCACCACTGGCTCTGCACCCATTTACCTAAATTCATTACTTCAGAGTTATGTGCCCTCTAGAAGCTTGCGTTCTGCAAGTGAACGGCGTATTATTGTGCCATCTCAAAGAGGCACAAAATCACTTTCACAGACTTTTTCATGGACTGTTCCCTCCTGGTGGAATGAGCTGCCCAAATCAATCCGAGCAGCTGAGTCCTTAACCATCTTCAAGAAAATTATAAATGTAAATGTAATAAAAAATAAATAATATTCATTTTATTAATTTGTATATTCATTAAAATTCATTGAAAAAAAGTTGAGTTAAGAGTTAAGTTGAATCAAATTGACTGTGAAAGTCGTTTCAACTGATTAAACTTATTAAACTGACTTAAAAAATCATTTGTTGCCATGATTTTTGGATTATATTATAACCTGTAACATGTCTCTGCCGTTCCCAAATTAAGAATTAACAACAATTTCTACAGACAGCAGAGAAAGAGCCAGAGCGTCTACCTCAGCAGCAACTAATCTCGCATTCTCACATCTGTAGCCCTTAGTTTGATCTTTAACGTTAGGTCTTTCCTATTCTTGAAACAAAATTCATTCTTAAGGTTGATTCAATATTACTCTTAATGAAAAACACACACACACAACATCAACAATGCTACAATGACAAAGTCGCTTA
>NW_015554053.1:109588-110279 GCF_001515605.1 Sinocyclocheilus anshuiensis
CAACATCAGCAATGCTACAATGACAAAGTCGCTTATATTAAACATAAAACTTTTATGAACAGAACAAATAAGACCGGTTGTGTAGCGTCTATGCAGGGTATGCAGGTGCATATGGGCCCAGGCAGTTTGGGGGGCCCGCCGAGCTGGGGGGAACTTTTAATTGAAACGAGGGAAAGAATAGAACCCTGCATGGGCCCGGCCCTTGACAAACAGCTTATGAGAATTCTCGGTCCGAGTCCGACTGGATCCCGTGTCTTTTTTCTCTCTCTCTCTTCCCCATTACACAGCTATTAAAATAGTTCAGTTTTGGTTTTTAATGGCAAAGTGGTCATATTTCTTTGAAAGTCGTTTCAACTGATTAAACTTATTAAACTGACTTAAAAATAATTTGTTGCCATGATTTTTTGGATTATATTATAACCTGTAACATGTCTCTGCTGTACCCAAATTAAGAATTAACAACAATTTCTACAGAGAGCAGAGAAAGAGCGAGACCTCAGCAGCAACAAATCTCACATTCGCACATCTGTAGCACTTATTTTGATCTTTAGGTCTTTCCTATTCTCGAGACACAATTAATGCTTAAGGTTGATTCAATATTACTCTTAATGAAACACACACACACACAACATCAGCAATGCTACAATGACAAAGTCGCTTATATTAAACATAAAACTTTTATGAACAGAAC
>NW_015554053.1:110352-110925 GCF_001515605.1 Sinocyclocheilus anshuiensis
GTCCGAGTCCGACTGGATCCCGTGTCTTTTTTCTCTCTCTCTCTTCCCCATTACACAGCTATTAAAATAGTTCAGTTTTGGTTTTTGGTTTTAAAGTGGTCATATTTCTGTTTGTTATTTTTATTAAGTTAATTTAGAAATACATTTTATGTTTTATGTTTTCAAGTTTTTGTTTTTTAAAGGAATGACCAAGCGGCAGTGGCAGGCAGTGAGTTGAGCATTATGTTTGATCAATTTAGCCTTCTCAAACCAACACGACCTAAAATAAACAGACATAAAACACTTTGTGCATTTCATTTCACAGTATTAATTTAAACATTTAACCTAGATAAATGAGCGCTGTTAGGCGCATATCCAATCATTTGTGCAGAGAGTGGAAGCTGAAGCGCGTTCTGCAGGACATGGAGGCGCCAGCGCGATCACTTGCATTTTTTTTTTATAACAGTGGAAACTTAAAAATAAGCCGTCATTTTTGCTCATAAAGGTAAGAGTATAGGCTACATCATTCGGAACTGCAAAGGGTCTACTTGTATTTGTGTGCACTCACAATATCAACAAAACCTTGTGGTTTTG
>NW_015554053.1:112228-113876 GCF_001515605.1 Sinocyclocheilus anshuiensis
TTCGGAAATGTAAAGGGTCTACTTTTATTTGTGTGCATTCACAATATCAACAAAACGTTGTGCTTTTTATAAAATAAATAGGAAAACAGAGGATGAGCTTGCCATCTCGTCTCGAACAGGAGGCTTCACAATGATGAACCGAAACTCAACGAATTGAGTCACAGATATGATAAATATATATGATAAATATATCTATTGTATATCTATAGAAAGCTTTAAATTACTACTTTAAAACGAAATAATTAAAATCGAAAACAAAAACTCTTTCATTATGTAATCCGTAAAGATGCATTTCTCTCTAAAGACACGTCCAATGAGGAGATGGTGAGTCAGGTTCGTCAAATTAATTTTTGCAACATTGACTCAGAAAACATTAGTCTATTAACAAATAATTCAAATATCCCCTCACTATGTTTAATTTTTTTTTTTTTGTTTTTTTTTTTGGCCGCTGTGCCAAAATTGTGTTTGCATTCAATAGCCTAAATGGCAGCATTTTTGTGCCACGTTTAAAAATAACTAAATAGATAAGATTAACGTCATAATATTTTAAGAATAAAGTCAAAATTACAATAAAATCATGTCATATCGCGTGAAGTTAATGTGAAAATTCTCCTCTAGGCCTACTCCTCCAAAAAAAAGTCTGTGGCATCCGTCATTCTTTTGACTTTTTTTAAAACTCTGATTGATCGATTCATGAGACAATCGTTTGTAGTATTAAATTTTTTTTTCAACATGCATTAAAATATTCATGTTTATTTCGTGCTGCAAATAATAAATAGGAAATAGGAAAAGATATGCAGCTTGAACTCAGGCAAATTATCTCACTACACTACAAATCGTAAAAAGACGTTTATTGTTTGTATTTTATCATAACATTGACAGAAGGCTGAGACTTTGGACTTTGTAAGCACAAAGCTGCAATTATTGGGTGGCTTGCCACAAGCTTGCGTGCTACAAATAATGAATGGACTTGAAAACTTTAAACATAATTTCCAAGCATTAGCCTATCCAGTGCTTCTCAAAATCCGGACTCCGGTCCGGATCCGGACCCGGAGGGAATTCAGTCCGGACCCGCCTCCATTTCGTATTTCAAGAACACTAATTTCCTACTTTGATAAACGCATGTTAAACTTGTAAATAATATGTTTAGTTTTTTAATGTCTTTTTGGAGATGGTCCGAAATGAAAGCGAAGGCAAGATATTGAAACTTTTCCTTCATGACATTTGTTGTCATGACATCCAGTGAGCGTATGACGTTTGACATAATCGGGCGACATTTCACCGCTAATATGAGTAATTATAATTTTTTTTTATCACTTAGATCAGTGTTTCCCAACCTTTTTTTAGTCGCGGCACCCTTTGGAAATTTTAACAAACTTGTGGCACCCTACAAAATTAATTTTGTCACAATATTTGAATTTCTAACTTCGATGTGATAATTTGAAAGTATAGATATTCGGTACAACAGGGAAGAACTGCAGAATATAATGTCATACAGATATTTTTAATATTATTAAAAAATTGTGTCCATCAATGGTGGCAATCAGTAGGCTAATTTCTAATGAAGAGACCAATTTATATGACAGATTTTAATGTAGGCTTTTATACATATGTAAACATTATTTAATTACCATTATAACTAGCTATC
>NW_015554053.1:115029-126617 GCF_001515605.1 Sinocyclocheilus anshuiensis
TGACAAGCTCTTGTAATATGCGGAGAACATTTTGAAAATGACATCTAATCAATATAATTTATAATCTTTTTAAACCTAACTATTTTGTACCGTATCCGTGAAATTCTCTAGCTGTAAAGGCTATCTCTCCCGGGTTTTCTGCAACCATGATGCGCGCGCATCCTGAATGTTTACAAACCGGTAATTGGTCTATAGGCTACATTTTATTATATTAAAAATCCCATTAGTACACATGACATTAATTATCCTGAAACTTACATTTTTTTTGTTCAACATTTGAACTATGCAAAAGTGCCTCTGTCTGAAGAATCACTCCTGCAATAACACAAATTTTTTTTTTTACATAATATTCTTCAATATATTAGAGAAATATTCACAGAATATTCTTTTACGTCATTTCAATTTCTCGTCTTCTAACTTCGATATGATAATTTGAAAAGTATAGATATTCGGTACAACTGGGAAGAACTGCAGAATATAATGTCATACAGATATTTTTAATATTATTAAAAAATTTTGTCCATCAATGGTGGCAATCAGTAGGCTAATTTCTAATGAAGAGACCAATTTATATGACAGATTTTAATGTAGGCTTTTATTCATATGTAAACATTGTTTAATTACCATTATAGATATCTCTCAACTTTTTGCTCACTCAGTGTATTTTTGATTTTACAGTGGGGTAATTTTGTTGCAGTAGCACGATATTTGATTTCAAACTTTGAACTGAATAAAAAATGACAAGAAGTCAGTAATAAAATAAGAACAAATAAAGAAATTAATAATGATAGCACAAATAAAAAATAACGACAAGCCTTCGAATTAAATAAATTGCTTTTTAGTTTTTCAGGTAGGTCTAACAGTAGGGTTATAAGATATTTAACTTTTTTTTTTACCAATTATCCAAATAATGTTTAGTCCTAGAAAGCTATTATTATCAGAACACGCGAGCATAACATAGCGGTTAGCAGATCAATGAATGAGAGGGCAGCGTTACCAGAGTTGCCCATATACCACATCATGTAACACAGTAGGGCTATTGCAGACAGAAACAATACTGTACTACATAGATGTTTCCTGTCGGCTCAATGTTTGAGTGGACTTTGCTGTTCCGAGTGGAGCAACTGAGTGGAGCACACACGCATAGAGCAGGATAACACGCAGAGCGTCACACCACGTGAAAGTGAAACCTGAGCGGTGAACTAATTTTCGGCAGCCGAAATTTCGGTGCATCTCTAATTATTGGCGACATCAGAAATGGATATTATATAATAAATGCTTTTTTGAACATTTTAGCAATTTAAAAATATTAAAAAATATATTTTTTACACGGCACCCCTGCTCTCGACAGACGGCACCCCAGATTTTCCAAAACTACTTCATTGAATAAACGGAGCACTGCACGTTTCAAAATTAAAATGCAGCGCGGGTGTTTTTATATGAATGTACAATTGAAAAGAACTGGCCGTCTTCAGAAAAGCTTTGCTGTCATTTTCATTTCATCTTTCCTAGCGTTTTGTATCTGATTACAGCCGTTACCAGGGAAACCGCTGTATCTCCGCTCCAACAGCGCCTCCCGCTGGCAGAGAATTAATTTGCATGTGCAAGTCTGTGGGAAACACTGGTGTCTGTCAGCAAACATAAACAAAAAGCATGCTTCAGAACTGTTTTGAGAAGGTGCTTTGAGCCATGTATTATTACTATGAATTAGACTACTACTACTACTACTACTACTAATAATAATACTACTACTACTAATAATAATAATAATCAATTAAATTATTATTATTATTACTACTACTACTATTACCATCTTGTGCCCTGCAATAATCATTTATTCAAACTCGCTTTTATGAGATAAAGGAAAAAATTAAAAAATAAATAAATCTGCCAAACATATCGGCCAAAAAAATCAGCATCATATATCGGCCATCGGCTGCCCTGATTTCTAAATATCGACATCGGCCAGAGAAAACCCTTATCGGTTGACCTCTATTGCTGACACTTAAATTAATTGTTTTGCCACTTTTGCACTTTATTTTTTCAATAAATTAATGTTTATTTGTTATGCATGTTATGTATGTTTATTAAAAACAAATTTTGTAATAACCAATTGTTCCGGTCCGGACCTTTGACACTGATGAAAATTCAGATTTGGACCTTTGAATGTAGATTTTGAGAACCCCTGGCCTATACCCTAAATAAAACAGCTTGTGAATAGTCACGATTCACGTAACTTTATTTACTTCCGAAACATCAACAATAGGTCCTAACTTAAGTTAACCGAGTTGGAGCCCATAAAGCTCCATATAACACCGTGACCCCCACCATGACCTCTATCATTTGTCTACCTGCTGATCCATGACAGCAGACACAGACTCATATGTCTGCACTCTTAGGCAGGTGTCCTCCATCCTTATTCACAGTCATGGAGCAAGGCTGACTGTAGGCAAGAAAAAGACATATTAACCTTCATGGCTGGGTGAGCAGGGAGGCTATCACCGCGAGACTCCGTTTATTTCCAGGCACATGTCCCTGTCCTGTTGCTGCGCCCTCCAAACATGCCCCAGATAAGCCAGCAGGAGCTCGGCAGAGACAGAGAGAGACCTAATCCGATTCAACAACAGGGTGGTGAGCAGGTCGCTCTGGAATTTAATTGTGGTGCTGGTAAGTTATATGAACATCTTCAAATGGACAAGAGGGAGAGTTGGAGTGAAGGACGTTTGTATATGCATCACTTGCATTTGCACTTGGTTTGCAGACAAAGAGAGTTCTGTCCACACCATATGCAAAAGGAAATGCAATAAGAAACAAAAGGTTCACACCATTATTCACACCATGACTCCTGTACAACGGGTGGTGCTAATCAACAAATAAATTTATTACAGTACAACAGATGATATGCACACCTTTCAGCTTAGGGATGTCAGTGTGGATGTTTGTTAATGTTAATGGATTTAATGTTGCAGAACAGTTTATTCTGTATGATTTCTATAGAATGAAATAGTCAGAAGCATTGCAATGAATTATATATATTTATATATAATTCTCTCTCTCTCTCTCTCTCTCTATATATATATATATATATTAAAAGGAATAATATTAGTAAATTAATTGTATATATATTTATTATTATTAGTAGTAGTAGTAGTAGTAGTATATATTTTATCATAATTGTCATTAATTAATTTGACATATTATATTATTTTATATATAATAATATTATGTTATTAAATTAATAATTATTGTATTTTATTTTCAAAACCTTTGTAAATAACATTCACAACACATATTTAGTCTTATTATGAATTAGGCCAGATCCTGCCAAGACTGGGTCATTTATTTTAATTTCAGTGTATAATAATTCAGTTTAAGGGATTAACTGGAGTTCAGGTCAAGTGTTGTCATTATTCTGGGTTTATAATAGTTTTATTTAATTCAAGCAATGAATTACATTCTTTCATTTTATTTGGTGATATAAAACCCATTCAGCCATTACTGTGCAGTATAAATTAACCGAGCAGAAGAGTGAACCTCAGTCCTACACTAAATAACTCTATTCCTTCTTGAAACATCTCAGGTAAAAAAAAAATACACAATTTTGGGAGTTCATATAAAATCTATATTTCTGTGCAAATGTACTAGCAAATATGCATGGGAAAAGAAGAAACCAAGGCAGTATATACAGTAATTTTGTATAATCATTTTCTGTGTTTATTTATTGTTTAATATGGCAATACATCTAAAACAAAAAGCCCTTAAACTGTATTTTAAAATACCCCTAGCTGTGTTCAACAACACATGGTAGATAGAATAATTTCAGATATTTGCATGCTTTAGTGATTGTCACATTTTTATGCTTTGCTCGTGTTGAGCATCTATCAAACAAAACAAAATCTAATGGCTATGTAATGTTTGATTCCACGTACTAGTGGCAGCACAGAAAGATAGGAGGAGGTAATCAAGAACGCTATAAGAGAAGTAATTAGGAACTCAGACTCAATCTATGTGTTTGGGAAATGAACAACAGTTTTCAGTGTCACATGATCCTTCAGAAATCATTCTAATATGCAGATTTGTAGCTCGATTATTATCAATTATTACTTGTGTTCAATTATTAATAATGGTTCTTATTATTATATCTTACCCAAAAATATTTGAATAGTATGTATTGCGATTTCCACAAAAAACAGAAAGGAGAACTGTTTTCAGCATTGACAATAAAAATAATGCATATTTTTTGAGCAGCAAATCAGCATATTAGAATGATTTCTGAAGAATCATGACACTGAAGACTGGAGTAATAATGCTGAAAATTCAGCTTTGCATCACATGAATAAATTACAGTTTAAAACATGTTAATACAGAAAAGAGTTATTTTAAATTATAATAATATTCCACAGCATCACTGTGGTTTTTATCAAATAAATGCAGCCTCGGTGTGCATAAGAGACTTCTTTCTCAATATTGAAAGTAGAAAATATTACACATGCTACACATTCGCTTATTTTGAAAACATTTGCAGGAATGTCCACTATCTCTGAACTAATAATTAGTATCGTTTATCACACTATTCCACTGGGATCTGAAAAACACAAATTGTTTATGATGAGAAGGAATAGCATCATGTTGCTGATTGAGGAAATCGTCTCAGGTTACTTATGTAACCATGGTTCCCTGAGTAGGGAACGAGACACTGCGTCCTCTAGGGGTCGCTATGGGGAAACCTAGAGTACGCAGTTCGAAGTTCCCTTGAAAGGGAACGTATCAGGTTACGTATGTAACCATGGTTCCCTGAGTAAGGAACGAGACACTGCGTCCTCTAGGTTTCCCGATAGCGACCCCTAGAGGACGCAGTTCGAAGTTCCCTTGAAAGGGAACTTGAAAACATGCCAATGGTAAACACACAACCTAAAGAAGGCAGAGTCAACTTCTGCAGATGTGTGGGTGGCAGTGGAAGGCCTCCTGATGAACAGAAATAAAGCAAACATATTTTCTTGTATGAGGATCATTTTGGAGATGCCGTAAATGCACTGTTGGGGAAGAAACTATGCTGTGGTTGCCATGCCAACAGGTTCAGAGAAGCACCTGCTAAATGTGATTGCCGTCAAAATCCCTGCAGACCCGGGATATCATTTTCAGCCTGCTTTTCCCATTTGATTAAAGGCTGTCATGGGCCTAACACCGCACACCTTGCATCTCCCTCTTGTTGTGGTTGCAAATTTACCCTGGACTTCATTAAGTGCCTCATTACCTGCTGTCAAACTATCAGAGAGCCGGATTCTGTTCCAGTCTCTGTTCCTTTTTCTTTCCAGCCTAATCAGGCAGTTCACATGACATGAACATGAGCTTCTGCTCGGCCCGGCTTTGAGGATGTCGTGTAGGACAGCTGGATGACTGGAGTCATTCTAAACCCACAAACAATAAACACACTATTCAAAAACATTATATATGAAAGAAAAAATTAATAAAAAAGACAGCATATTAATGGCATTTACTAATTTAGTTTAATCTGTAATACTTTTTTTGAGATTCCTACTTTGCTGTATTTTGCTGTCTTCATTATATATCTGTTAGACATCTGGCTAAAATCAGAAAGACAAAGAGCTTTATTGCCAAGTATGTTTGCACATACAATGAATTTGATTTGGTGACAGAAGCTTCCAGTACACAGAGACAAAAACACACACATAATACAAAATAAAGATTTGTGAATAAAATACACATATGTATACATATATAAATAAACAAAGTTAGACAAAAAAAAATGTATGTTCAGGTGTGCTATAGATGGAATAGAATAGAGTAAGATGTAGATATGGACTAAGATGGGTGGTATCAAATAAATATAAGTAGTATTGCACATGTTTTATTGCACAATGGGGAGAGCATTAATTGTTTGTGAGGTAGATTGCCTGGAGGAAGAAAGTTTTCTTGTGCCTGGCTGTCCTGGTGTTCGGTGCTCTGTAGCGCTGACCAGATGGCAAAAGCTCAAAAAGGAGATGGCTTAGATGTGAGGGATCCAGAATGATTTTCTGAGCCTTTTTCCTCACTCTGGATATATACAGTTCTTGAAGAGTGGGCAGGGGAGCACCAATAATCCTCTCAGCAGTCCAAATCGTCCTCTGTAGTCTTCTAATGTCTGATTTTGTAGCTGAGCCAAACCAGACAGTTATTGAAGTGCACAGGACAGACTCAATGACGGCTGAGTAGAACTGTGTGAGCAGCTGGCAGGTTGAACTTCCTCAGCTGGCAAAGGAAGTACAATCTCTGTTGGGCCTATTTAACAATGGAGTCAATGTGACTGTCCCACTTCTGAGAGATGGTGTTGCCCTGGAACGTGAATGACTCTACTGCAGCCACAGTGCTGTTCATGATAGTGAGTGGGGGGAGTGCAGGGAGGTTTCTCCTGAAGTCTACTATCATCTCCACTGTTTGGAGCATGTGTTAAGCTCCAGGTTGTTAAGACTGCACCAGACAGCCAGCTCAACCTCTTGTCTGTAAGCAGACTTGTCACCGTCCTGGATGAGGCCAATGACTGTAATGTAGGGCTGGGCGATATGGCCCCAAAAAATTATCACGATAAAATGTTTCATGTCAGTCGATAGCAATAATTATTACGATAAATTTAAAATCTTTATTTCTTTCAAGTTTAAAGGCAGATTTTTGCTCCTACGTGAAAGTTGTAGAAATCAGACCGTTAATTGTGATTTCAAACTACTATTTATGGTCAGAACATGACAAACACTTCACACTTTTGTATTTTCACTTTTCCAGTCATTCTTCCTTAACAAAATAAATATCAATATAGAAAAATGTATTTCTTAGTATCTGCATGTTCTAATGAGTGATATTGTGTCAAATCATGAAGCAGGTTTGTGTTCCTGACTTTGATGATGCGTATCTTCAGCACAGTTTGCAGTGCAGGCTGCAATAATAATAATATTACATTTTTTTGTCTCTTTGAAATGCACATTTGACAGTAGCTTGAGTTAGGATGCAGATGTAAATTTAATTTCATTAATGAAATTTAATTTCATTAATGTTCATTATCAAAAACAGTAACATCTGTAAAAATTGTAATAACCTCATTTTTATATGGTGAAATTGAATTATTGAGTTTTTTTTAAATTAACCATCGGTCTCCCATAGTAGTGTACATTTAGATCATGATGACTACAGTTAAAACCACACATATAGCACCTCAATACCATGATAAAAATATAACTATGTAACTATGGTTTCTAGGCATTTGTATGAAAAATATATTTAGTATAAATGTACAAATGCTATAGCTTAATCACAAAAATACTGTAATTATTTATATTTCATCACTCTTTTAATACATTCCATATATGTCTACATTAATAATATAATAAAATTCAATATGAATATCCCTCATTTCTGCCACAATACAATGGTGCAGTTAGTGTTACTACAGTAAATCCATGGTAAATTATGGCGATTTGTAGATTTAAAGTCTTCTGACTGTCTCGTTGCAGTTCATAGTGTTTCTCCTGTTTGTCAGCACTGTTTAATTCGGTTTTAAACTAGTTTAACCCTTGTGTTCTGTTCAAAACCCTATCACACTTTTGATGTTCCTAGGCAAAAATGACCCGGCCTAAAAAAATTGCTTATAAATCACTCATTATGCTATATTATCACCAAATATTGGATTCAATCTTTTTGTCAACTTATTTTCTTTCATTTAGGACTAGTTTTGTATTTATATTTCCATCTGATTAATCGTAGGCCTCATTTATCTGAGAGTAGGCACCTCATTTTTTGAGTGAAAAAGCATTATTTATGAATAATTTTCACAATATTAAATAAAAACTGAAGAAAATGTGCACTGTTTATCACACTAGTGTGCTTTAATGTTTAACCAGGGAGTTTGTTTTGAAAGGCTTTTATTTTGTACAAAAAGTCACAAAGTCACACTTGTGGTGTTCCCGGTCAAAAATGACCCGGCCTCAAAAAATTGCTTATAAATCACTCATTATGCTATATTATCACCAAATATTGGATTCAATCTTTTAGTCAATTTATTTTCTTTCATTTATGACTGGTTTTGTATTTATATTTGCATCTGATCAATCGTAGGCCTAATTTATCTGAGAGTAGGCACCTCATTTCTTAAGTGAAAAAAAGCATTATTTATGAATAATTTTCACAATATTAAATATAAACTGATGAATATTTGCACTGTTTATCACACTAGTGTGCTGTAATGTTTAATCAGGGAGTTTGTTTTGAAAGGCTTTTATTTTCCATGTGGATTCTTCCTGTCCTGGATGCGGCATCGTTCAAGTTGGGGCGACTATTTGTCCCCTCAGGGTCAGGTTCAGAGGTTGCTCGGCCTCATGTCGGCCACCTCCTCTGTGATTCCCCTAGGCATGCCTCACATGCGGCCCCTCCAAAATTGGCTCAAAACTCGTGTTCCATCCCACGCTTGGTGCCTGGGCCGGTGTTATATTAGGGTAACCCATCGCTGTATCAGAGCTGTGGCCCCCTGGACAACTTCTCACTTGTTCTTATCAGGCATTCAGTTGGGGATGACCTCCAGAAGAAAAGTAGTCATGATGGACTCCTCCAGCTCGGGCTGGGGCGCTCTGTAAGAGGGCAATCCGGTATACAGCTACTGGTCAATTCATGAGTAAATCCTACATATAAACTGCCTTGAAATGATGACCCTGAAAACCTTCCTGCCAGCCTTAAAGGGGCACCACGTCCTGGTCCATTCAGACAACACAGCGGTGGTAGCTTATATCAGCCACCAAGGCAGCCTCAGGTCATGTCTCCTTTACAGGATGACTCGACGTCTCCTGTTTTGGGCACAGAGCAAACTCCTCTCATGTGCCGGGAAAATTGAACCAAGGAGCAGACATGATTTCCAGGGACAATGTAGATCTAGGAGAATGGAGAATACATCCCCAGTCGGTTCAGATTTGGTCTGTCTTTGGCAGTAGACCTCTGGCCTCCGATGACAACTATCACTGCGCAATTTGTTTCTCAAAAAATTATCTGTCCAACTACTGGCCCAACACCCGTTTGTATGCCTTTCCTCTAAACGCCCTGCTTCCTCAGGTTATTAGGCGAGTCAGGGAAACAAAATGCTCACTCCTCCTAGTGGCCCCACTTTGGAAAAACCAAACTTGGTTCCCAGAGCTGATTCAGCTGCTGTCTGCAGCTCCGTGGCCAATATCACTGAGTAGAGACCTTCTCTCTTCATCCCCAGCCACAGCTGTAGAGCCTTAATGTTTGGACCCTTGACGGGAGTCTAGCGAGAGTCACTAATACCATTCTAGAGGCTAGAGCTCCACCTACAAGATGTTAATGGTCAGTCTTCTGTGACTGGTGTTCAGCACAAAGTCTGGATCCGTATTCTTGTGACGTGTCCCACGTGCTAACATTCCTTCAGGAGTTGTTGGACAAAGGCCGTACCCCTTCCACACTCAAGGTTTATGTGGCAGCCATCGCGGTGAATCATTCTCTCATGGCTGGCCACTCAATCGGCAGAACAACCTGGTTATTAAGTCTTAAGGGGAGCTCAGAGACTGAACCTGCCTTGCCCTAGAACTGTGTCGACATGGGACTAATCTATAGTCCTGAGGGCCCTCAAGGGCAACTCCTCTTGAGCAGCTTCAAACGTCTGGCCTGTGGCCCGTGTCGCTCAAAACTGCTCTGCTTTTGGCCTTGGCATCGGTCAAATAAGTAGGTGACTTGCAAGTGCAGTCATTCAGCACTTCCTGTCTTGAATTTGGGCCTAACAACTGTAAATTCATTCTACAACCACAAAACGGCTACGAGCCGTTCAGAGCCCAGGCTATTTTCCTGTTAGCTCTCCCGACGGCGGACGACGAGCATGGTCCCAACTTGCTGTGCCCTGTTCGGATATTCAGAGTGTACATTGAGCGATCTGGGTTATTCTGAAAATCAGAGCAGCTCTTCGTGTGCTTTGGAGGCCACTCTAAGGGGCTGCCAGTTACAAAGCAGAGACTGTCTCGCTGGATAGTGTCTACGTGTTATATGTCTGCGGCATAGCCCTGGCTTATGCCGCAGTAGGCTTGCAATGTCCTATAGGTGTGAGGGCCCATTCCACAAGAGCAGGGGTAGGCAAGTTCGGTCCTAGAGAGCCGCAGGCCTGCAGAGTTCAGCTCCAACCCTAATCAGACACACCTGAATAAGCTAATCAATGTCTTCAGGATTACTAAGGCTATAGGCAGGTGAGTTTTTTTTCAGGGTTGGAGCTGAACTCTGCAGGACTGCGGCTCTCTAGAACCGAACTTGTCTACCCCTGCACCAGAGGAATGGCCTCTTCCTGGGCGTGGTCCAGTGGGATTTCTATCGGGGAGGTTTGTGCCGCCGTCGGCTGGTCGTCGCCGTCTACCTTCACTAGATTTTACAATTTGGACGTCCCCGCTATGCAGGCGTGTATCCTTTCTGCTTGAATCTACCCATTCCCCTATAAGCGGAAGAGCTTTGTTAAGTAGACCTCAGATTTACGACTTGGGTCTCTGCTGTAGTTCGGGCTTATGGGGCCCTCTAATGAGTGCTCCTGAGTGGGGCTTGTAGAGTATGCTTAGCTCTGCTTCTGGTCATAGCACAGCGCTGCTGGATGCATTCCCCATTAGCGTCAATTGATGCAACTGGAGTTCCTGTTCGATAGGGAATGTTCCAGTTACTGGCGGGCTTGAGCACCATTGGTTTGTGCAGCTACACAAATGTTAACAAATCAGGATTCAGTAACAGAGTAAACAGGAGTTTCCCCATTAGTGTCAAGCGACACAAAGGGAGTTTCTGTACAATAGAGAAGCTACGTTAAGTCGCACAATGTAAAAAGTGGTTTGTATAATAACCATAAAATTGAATATACTTTTACTAGAATAAAATAATGGTTCATAATAGGTAAATACGGGTCACAAGTTAACACAGGCACATTCCCTTGATTCAACCAGCTGCGTAATGTTACACTGAGAATAAAATCCTGACTTCAATCCAAAAATCTACGGCTGAACTAGTGAAGTCAGATAGCTCAGTACGCACATTACTATTGTCCCACACAGCACCTGTTTTAGTGCGCGTTCAAAGCCTGTGCCAAGCAGACTTTTTTATTTATTTTCCATACTTCAGCCGTTACGGGCGATCATACCAATAATTTGTAATCTTTACAAGAATACCAAAATAATGTAATGAGCAAGTCTGCGTTTATTAGACAGCTTAATTTCACGTCAGTTTGTGCTTTCAGAATCAATGAATCTGATGCGGTTGTTCCATCACATCTGGAGCGGAGGACCTGAATCCGGAAGTTGGTCACCAGATAACACAGCGCTTGAACAGCGCCGCTGCTCCGCCAACTGCAATATTCATCAAAATGTCCGGATAGAAGAGTGTGTGGTGTGTTCTGCCGAATGTTCAGCAGTTCATTCCTGGTAAAACTGATAGTGTTTGAAAAAAAAAAAAAACAGGAAAAAAATAACAAAACAGTACAACAAAAGGAGAGCTCTGCACCGAGGCGGCCATCAGCCTTAGAATATCACTATTTTTAAAGATGTTTTTTTTTTTTTTTTTTCATGTGAACTAACTTT
>NW_015554053.1:126747-128492 GCF_001515605.1 Sinocyclocheilus anshuiensis
GTTTTTTTTTTTTTTTTTGTCATGTGAACTAACTTCTGCAGTGAAAATGTTATATTATATTATATTACAAATATAACAATATAACAACTATTTCAGGAGGTTTGTAAATCATCATTCAGGAAGTGACATCATTTTGGAGGGAAAACAGCAGTAAATAGCGAACATCAGTGGATTTGATGAATTCTCTGATGTTCTGTGGTATTGGTTGCTGTTATTATTGTATTACACTCTCTTTAAAATGACAGAAATAGACTAATGCAAATGCCAAAACGAGAAAAAAAAAGAGCTTTGAGATGACATTCTCAAGCAAACTGTCTGTTCTTCACTAAGCAGTGACTATTTTTACCTCTTCATTTCCATCATTTTAGTTTGCTTGCTATTTGTGAGTAATTAATTTTTAATTAACATATTGTATGTGCCCGGGCTTAACCAGAAAGTCTGGTTTACCCCTCAGAAATATAATGAAATTAAAACACATACAAATTTCTACTGAAATTAAAGTATTCAAAAGGTACAGCATAACAGGAGTGACCTTCAAAATGATTGTTTTAACCTCAGTCAGAATTGGATTTATTAGCAACAGTTGTTCAGTTCAAGGTAGCTTCCACGATCAGATGTGTTTTTAGCATTCGGCTTATATATTATAATGCTGGATTTGGAACTGCTATTACTTTGTTTAAAGGAGATTTGGAGCACAGCAAGCAATTGTCTTTCCCTGTTTCTCTAGCAGTGAAGGTTGCCCATCTATACCACTCATTATTTTGTGCTGTTTCCAGTAACCCATAATTTTTTTCTAATTTCTTTATCATTTTGAACATCATAAACAATATGTCTATGATATTTGGATATCTTTTGTTCTGTTGACTTCATTATTGGTTGGTATTGTTATTATTATTGGTTTTATTCAAAGGCTGAGAAGTTAATTGAAGGGAAGTCAGGTTGGTGTAGTCTGTTGGTTGAGCTTGGACTTGTATTATTAGATGCACTAGGCGTAGGATGGCCATTGCCCATGCTATTATGTTCATTATTTTTGCTTGTGGGATTCTCTTTACTTGGTACAGCTCCTTGTTCATCTTTTTCGGAACTTTTAGTAATGTGCTCTCCTTCATCCTCCTTTTCTTCTGTATTTTCTGTTTCAGGTTTTTCCTCTCTTTTCTTTTCCTTTATTTTGGGTACTCTTGTGCAATGGTTTAGATGATACTAGGGGGTACTTCCTTCAACTTGGACTGCTGTTGTCGTAGCCATCACCATTTTGTAGGGTCCCCCTCTCGTGGGTTCATTTAACTTTTTTCCTGAACACTCTCAGATATACTTGGACACTTGCAGTTGCATACAGCTATCTCTGTCACCTCATTAGGTTGCTGCTTTTTTGTTTCCATTTACTCTCTGTAGTTCCTTGTACAAATCTTTCTGAGCTTTACTGGATTCTGCATCTTCTTATCATGTGTCTCTGGTCTTTTCTCCTTGCTTTTTTCTTTTCTTTTCTTTTCCATTTTTTATTCCCATTTGTTGGCCCACATCTGCTCCAACGTGTTTTGATCATCCTGTTAGTCATTTTATCACTCATTCCATCTTCAACAGTGATTTTTTGCAATGGTCTTTCCCTGTTGGCAAGGCAGATATCCTTATTCCATGTTATTTGGAGTTGCAGAAGCTGGTTTGTGTATTTTAAGATGAGAGATGTGGTGTCCGGTGTCACTCTGCAATCATATTTTTTCTAATCAATGCAATATGGGGGGGGGGGG
>NW_015554053.1:128502-129087 GCF_001515605.1 Sinocyclocheilus anshuiensis
GAGATGCGAGGATCCATTTGCAGGCATGGGTTCAGGCATGGCATGGGGCATGGGTTCGCGAACAGGTACAACACAGGCAATATAAAGAGTAATCCTAGGACAAGCGTGGGTCTTCAATCTTCAATCAATATCCACAGGGCAAGGCAACGAGATAATCCAGATACACAACAATAGTCCAGGCAGGGGTAGGGGAGTCAGAATGGCAAGGCAAACGGTAAATCCAAGAAACACAGGCAATGATATGATTAGATTAAGAAAACTAGAATGGGCTCCTTAGAGTAGCTATCACTAGAAGAGTGATATACGCTAAACAATACTCGGCGATCAGAACGAGGAAGTCCCAGGCTTATAAAGCGTGTCAGATTGGTTGCAGCTGTGTGTGTGTAATTGGTGCCATGGATGATGGGAACTGCAGTCCAGAGTGATATGCAACAGTCTGTGTAGTGTGAGAGTCAATGTAACTGAAGAGTGACCTCTGTGGCAAGCAGATGGAAGTCCATGGGCAGGATTCGTGACAAGTACACTTACAAGTATACTACTAGTACACTGATATTTGTATACTTGCTACATAAAGTATACTTAAAA
>NW_015554053.1:132429-135161 GCF_001515605.1 Sinocyclocheilus anshuiensis
GGATCCATTTGCAGGCATGGGTTCAGGCATGGCATGGGTTCAACAATGGCGAACAGGTACAACACAGGCAATATAAAGAGTAATCCTAGGACAAGCGTGGGTCTTCAATCAGCGAACAATATCCACAGGGCAAGGCAACGAGATAATCCAGATACACAACAATAGTCCAGGCAGGGGTAGGGGAGTCAGAATGGCAAGGCAAACGGTAAATCCAAGAAACACAGGCAATGATATGATTAGATTAAGAAAACTAGAATGGGCTCCTTAGAGTAGCTATCACTAGAAGAGTGATATACGCTAAACAATACTCGGCGATCAGAACGAGGAAGTCCCAGGCTTATAAAGCGTGTCAGATTGGTTGCAGCTGTGTGTGTGTAATTGGTGCAATGGATGATGGGAACTGCAGTCCAGAGTGATATGCAACAGCCTGTGTAGTGTGAGAGTCAATGTAACTGAAGAGTGACCTCTGGTGGCAAGCGGATGGATGTCCATGGGCAGGATTCGTGACATAGCCCCCCCCCAGACAATTCACACTCAGGTCCCTTAATGGTAGTTAGACAAACAGATGGTTCAAAACTGTATGTATTGAATGAAACTAGACTGGTTGACTTGTCAGGCTTATTAATCAACATAGGACAGATAGGTGATTCAAAATCAGACTCAATGACAGATGCTGGACTGACACAAGGTTCGCAATCAAACTTATCGCTAGCAGAAACCAGATAGTTAGACATATCAGTGAGTGAAACTAGACCGGCAGACAATTCACAGTCAGACTCATTAATGGGAACTGGACCGACAGATGATTCAACAGACTCATTGACCAGAACAGGACTGACAGAAAGTTCAGACACATTACTCGAAATTGGACAGACAGGTGGCTCAAACACAGACATATTCAGGGAAACAGAATGGGCAGATAGTTCATAGTTTGACTCCCTGACTGAAACTGACAATACAGCCGGGTCATAATCAGGAACATTGGGAGATACTAGAAAAGCAGACAGTTCCGTTGTGAAATCATTAATTGAAACTGGTAAGACTGACAGCTCTAACTCAGCATTATTGGCTAGTTCTTGACAGACAGGGAAATCAAACGCACGCTGGGACAATGAACAAGTTAACAGTTCACAGTTAGTCTCATGGATAGGACAGACAGATTGTTCCCAAGTGGTTTCTGGACTTGTGACAGGGTTAAAAGGGCATACAGGGAGTTCATTAAAGGTTTTCATGACAGTGACAGACAGAGATGAGAGTTCCTGAACGGCCCTTGTAGCTGCAGCAGAACAGTCAGGAAGTTCACAGACAGCATCTTCAGGTGTGACAGACAAGGCTGAGAGTTCAGAAACAGCTTCGGCTGGGTTGAGACAGGGCAATAGTTCGCAAATGGCCTCCTTGGCCAGTTCAGGACAAGACAATAGTTCGTAAACGGCCTCAATAGCCATGACAGGACAGGCATGGAGTTCAGAGATGGCCTCCACAGCAGCGACAGGACGGACAGAGAGTTCAAAGACGGCCTCCACAACCGTGACGGGACAGGCTGAGAGTTCGCAGACGGCCTCCATAGCCGTGTCAGGATGAGGATTCGCTGACGGCCTCCATAGCCGTGACAGGACAGGATGAGGATTCGCAGGCGGCCTCCATAGCCGTGACAGGACAGGACGCGGATTCGCGGACGGCCTCCATAGTAGGGCTGCACAATATATCGTTTCAGCATCGATATCGCGATGAGCGCATCCGCGATAGTCACATCACAGGATATTTAGTATACTGATTGTTATATTTATACTGATTGTTTTCATTGCTCACACACAGACACGGTGTCTACATCGGATGCGACAATTGTACAGAGAAACCTATTTTAAATACATTTAGTAGCAGAGCTACTGGCAAGGGATTTTCAGTGCTGGAAATAAGTTTATCCTTTGTTGAAACTTCCGTGTCATCGCGGAGAGCACAGGTCGCTTAGCAACGGCAGACGCCACGAAAGCACAAGCTCCCGAGCGCTTTGGAAAGAAGGAGAAAGCGGTGTGGCTGGCGTTTTCCAAACATTTTTAGGCGCGACATGTGAAAGGCCCCAAAGTCTGTCTACACCGGACATGACAAAGCGACCGTTGCATATCATTTGAACTTTGTGTCAGTAGCCTACATCATAAACGAGGCATCAGTTCACTGTCGGGGATTTGTCGTGTTGCGCCGCATCCAGTGTAGACAGTCACACAGCATCACTGATTAAAATGGGTTCTATAGTATTTTGTCACATCGGGCTGCACCACTTGCATCCGGTGTAGACACGGTGAGAGCCACGCAGATGCACGTGAACACGGAATTCCGTTCACTTCCGCGTCTATTTGTGCCTGAAGTACTGTGCTCTGCAAGTATCCTTGTAAACACAGATGCTTAGGTGAAAGTAAACAATTGAGAAAGAAAATTGATGTGTAACAGTATATTGGTTCACAGCAGTTTAATGTTCCTGATGCTTTCTCTGTCATGAACGTTAATTAAACAACAAACACAAAGAAAAGTCACTTTGTAGCTTAAACACAGATTTATTAGATTTAATTTATAGTGAAAACGTCTCTAGGTTACGTATGTAACAATGGTTCCCGAGGGAACGAGACACTGCGTCGAGATTCGCTTTGGGAATGCCACTGCGTGACCGTGTTCTGAAGCACATGTAAAATCAGTCCAATGGAGCAGCGAGACGTCACGAGCGGGGTGACGTAAGCAAT
>NW_015554053.1:135360-135955 GCF_001515605.1 Sinocyclocheilus anshuiensis
TTCGCTTTGGGAACGAGAATACCCACTGCGCCATACTACCAAGTCCCTGCCTGTGTGTGTATCAGATGAGCACATCATGAAGAGAGAACTTGGGAACTTGGGGTAGATGCCAGGTCGAGGTTATAGAAGCGGACAAAAGTGTGCGGAAAGGACCAGCCCGCCGCAGCACAAATGTCCTGCAAGGCCACACCCAAGTTGAAAGCCTTGGAGGCCGCCATACTCCTGGTCGAGTGCGCTCTGACCCACATAGGTGATGGGAGGCCAGAGGACTCGTAGGCTAGTGAGATGGCCTCGACCACCCACTTACTCATAGTCTGCTTGGTCGCCGGAGATCCTTTCTTTGGCGGACCAAAGCAAACAAACAGCTGATCTACCTTACTCCACGGGGCAGCTCTGTGTGCGTAAGCGTCCAGTGCTCTAACTGGACAGAGCAGATTAAGCCTTTCTTGGCCTACTTCCTGGAACGGAGGAGGACAGAATGCCTGAAGTACTATGGGCCCTGGCGAAGAAGTGGGCACCTTAGGGACATACCCGACCCTCGGGTAAAGGAATGCCCTAACCATGCAGAGAGTGCCTGAAGATCCCCGATCCTTTT
>NW_015554053.1:136991-137914 GCF_001515605.1 Sinocyclocheilus anshuiensis
CCGGCGTACCTACTCCAGAACTCCCGGGAGCAGAGCGATCGGGGGAAAAGCGTGCAGACGAAGCCTCGGCCACGTCTGTACCATGGCATCCAGCCATTGATGTAGGAGACCACCGATGTGTTGTCTGTGCAGACAAGCACACGATGTCCCCTTAGGTCTGGAAGGAAGTGTGTCAGAGCTTCTCCAGGCAGTTGATGTGCCAAGTGAGATGATGGTCTTCCCACAGATCCTGGGCAGAGCGGCCGCTCATGACTGCCCCCCAACCCGTGAGAGAGGCATCTGTCATTAGTGTTACACGACGACAAGGAGCCCCTAACAACGGGCCTTGAAGTAGGAACCAACGTTTCTTCCACATGTCCAAGGCACGTAAGCATCACCACGTGACCTTGATCATGCGAAGCGGATTCCCCCTCGGGGAAAATGCCTTGGACCAAGGAGCCCCTAACATCAGGCCTTGAACCAGGAACCAGCGTTTCTTCCACATGGCTAAGGCACGTAAGCATCACCACGTGACCTTGATCATGCGAAGCGGATTCCCCCTCGGGGAAAATCCCTTGGTCCTGAGCCAGCACTGCAAGGGTCTCATGTACAGCAGGCCAAAATGTATCCCATTGGACGCCGCTGCCATCAAACCCAACAGCCTCCGAAACTGTTTGACAGTGAGTGACTGGCCTTCTCTTACTCTCTTGACTGTCATGAGGATTGACTCGATACGAGCAGGAGACAAACGATCTATCGTAACAAACCAGTCCTCGGACTGGATTGAGATACTATCTAATTGATAGTGAGCATCTTGAACCGAAGCCGCTTGATAGCGCGGTTCAGAAGACAGAGATCTAAAATCAGACGCAATCCCCCATCCTTCTTCGGAACGATGAAGTAACGACTGTAAAACCCGGACGCTCTCGAGAGAGGAGGAACAC
>NW_015554053.1:137942-138291 GCF_001515605.1 Sinocyclocheilus anshuiensis
CAAGAGAGTATCTACTTCTTGTTCCATTACCAGAGCCTGCTCGGGGCCCACTAGTGTGGGAATGACCCCGTTGAAACGAGGAGGACAAGAACCGAAATTGATTCTGTAGCCTTTCTCTACAACCTGCAGGACCCAATTTGATATATTTGGCAGAAGTTTCCACGCTGCCAGAGAATCTACTAAGGGAACCAGCCTCTCGAGGCTGGCCTCTGGTTTTATTAGAGGAGCCAGTTCGGTGTCCTGAACCGGATGACCTTGACATATTCTTTTGAATGCTTGTGGACAGACAACAGTAAATAGACTGACACATACACAGAGCGCTACTGAAGAGCAGAAGCTAACTTGCGCT
>NW_015554053.1:138682-146446 GCF_001515605.1 Sinocyclocheilus anshuiensis
TCACCCCGCTCGTGACGTCTCTGATTTTACACGTGCTTCAGAATGCGGTCACGCAGGGGCGTTCCCAAAGCGAATCTCAATGCAGCTCGAGTTCCTGAAGGGGAACTCTGCAGTATTATTTTACATTTGATTAATCAATTTCTGTACCTGAATACTGTTAGACTTACCTGAAAAATATAATGATATGATGATGAGGATTCGCAGACGGCCTCCATAGCCGTGACAGGACAGGACGAGGATTCGCAGACGGCCTCCATAGCCGTGACAGGACAGGACGAGGATTCGCAGGCGGCCTCCATAGCCATGACAGGACAGGCAGAGAGTTCACAGGTGGATAGCACTGACACCTCTGGAGGTTCTGCATCAGATGCCGCCACCTCTGGAGGTTCTACAGAAGTACAATCAGGAAACAGGGAGAGTTCATTAACATTCTCCATAGCTGGACGGGTACAGCGTTCATCAACGGTTCCTTTGACCGCGACATGACAGGCTGAAAGTGCATTACTGGGTGCCACCACCGCGCAAGGAGCTGAAGTGAGCACCGCCGCCTCGGGAGGTTCTGCAGCATGGGCCGCCACCTCTGGACAAGCTGCAGCGGGCGCCATCGCCTCAGGGAACACGGCAGCATGTGCCACTACCTCGGGAGGATCTGCAGCATCAGCCGCCACCTCGGGAGACATCACAATGGCCGCCGTCATTTCTAAAGTTTCAGTGGTGGTGTATGCAGCCCAAATACACCATAAAGTGATCCCCATTGTGGGAAGCGCTACAGACAGAGGAATTAGTTCAGAAACTGGAGTGCTTGAGAGTGCTGGCTTAAGGATACCAGCTGCACATGCCGACACCAGCGGTGGGTCCTCCACGCTGGATACTGAAGAACAGTCCTTGAGGATCTGGGTGCAACAGACAGGATGATCAGTTGTGATGTGACGTGACTCTGGATGACCAGCTGTGATGTGACGTGACTCTGGATGAAAGACTCTAGAAGTTCAGCTGAGATGTGACAAGACTCTGGAAGTTCAGCTGAGACGTGACAAGACTCTGGAAGTTCAGCTGAGACGTGATGAGGCTCTGGAAGATCGGCTGAGACGTGACGAGACTCTGGAAGTTCAGCTGAGATGTGACCTCATTCATGAAGATCAACTGTGACTTGACTTGACTCAGAAAGAGCAGCTCTGACTTGTCTTGACTCAGGAAGATCAGCGGTGACTTGACTTGACTCATGAAGATCAACTGTGCCTTGACTTGACTCTTGAAGATCAACTGTGACCTGACTTGACTCATGGATGGCGGCTGTGACATGACGAAGCATTGTTGTCGCCGCTATTTTGTCAACGGGCTCTGCTGTCGCCGCCATTATAGGCATGGTCGTGACGTCGCGTTCCTCCTCTGCGACACCCACGGTGAATGAGGAACCGACAGACAACAGAGCATAATCCATAAACTGAGCGAGTGACGAACCCTCACGTCTAAGCTCAGATTGTAGAGGTTGATTAATGCCATCACAAAAAAACTCTATCAAAAGACAGTCCGGTAAATATGAATAGTGCGCAATTGCTAAATATTCTCAAATGTAGTTCTCCAGAGATCTCAGGCCTTGTTTAAGGGCTAATACTATTCGTGCTGTGTCCATACCTGACCAATGTTCCTCTGAAAAGCTGCTGAATCCTTGTGTGGCCGAGTATTCTGTAACGGGACCGATGAGACATGAGACGTGCGGATCCATTTGCAAGGCTTTTATTTCCAGACGTGGTCATAAAACAGGCAAGGCAACGAGATAATCCAGATACACAACAATAGTCCAGGCAGGGGCAAACAGAGTTAGCATGGCAAGGCAAAGGATAAATCCAAGAAACACAGGCAAGAATATGATTAGATTAAGAAAACTAGAATGGGCTCCGTAGAGTAGCTATCGCTAGAAGAGTGATATACGCTAAACAATACTCGACGATCAGAACGAGGAAGTCCCAGGCTTATAAAGCGTGTCAGATTGGTTGCAGCTGTCTGTGTTTAATTGGTGCAATGGATGATGGGAACTGCAGTCCAGAGTCATATGCAACAGTCTGTGTAGTGTGAGAGTCAATGTAACTGAAGAGTGACCTCTGGTGGCAAGCGGATGGAAGTCCATGGGCAGGATTCGTGACACATAATTTCATTACAAGCAGGGTTTGAATCCATCTCATTTTCTGTCTCATACAATTTGACTATCAACATATACTTTCTTAGGCATCTTGAAAACACTCAACCCACTTTGCTCAAGTTAACATAACTTCTCACTGGTCACTATTTTTATTGGGCATAATCTGTCCTGTGGGCCCAGAAATTAAAATTTAGATATAATTAAACAATTTATAGATAACAACTAGTAGATAACAACTGTTTTGGCAAATTGTTGATTTGCCTCAGTGTCTGTTCAGACACCATCTTTCACTGCATACCACACCATCATTCACACACATTCACATCTTCCTCTGGCCATTATCTAAATGGGGAACATACGGTTTTAGAAGTGGAATTCCATACATATGTGTTGTCGTAAACCACTATAGGACATAGTCACTGTGGCATTCCCCAAACTACAGTCTCTATTTTTTTTTTCTCACAGGTTCTAATAGTTTAAATGTTTTAGAATATTTGGCATAGGCATGGGGCAGTTGAGGCAGCCAACTGCAATTTCTCAAATGCACTTTTTGTAATTTTAATATTGTCATTTATTTATTTATTTTTAATTTAGAGCTCATTTAGAGATCTCTGCATAATTATTGGATCGGTGGCCAATAACATTTCCATCTCATTACATCAGTGATGACAGCATTTATGATTGCTTTGTTTTGAACTTTTGGAGTTTTATTTTTCTTATTATTATTTTATTTAACATAGCCCTAGAAAATTACCATTAAACAAGATGGAGTGACCAGTAGTGCTGTTTTATAGTCTTTTTTTTTTTCCTTAGACCCCTTTTGACTTTTTTTTTGTCCAAGAATAATTCACTTGTGTTTTCACCCAAATTTATACATTTAATGTAACACTTACTATACCAAATCCAGCCTTAGTTTCAAATCATTTGTGAGTTGAGCACCCACTTTCCGTCTGTCAATGAAGTTCCTCTTTTTTTCAAATTTGAAGCATTCTCTAGAGTGATCATTGGATTTCTCGCACCTGTGCCCACAAAGGAAGGGATAGAAGTCCTTCTGTTGGACCATTAGTCTGTTGAAGTTTTGGGCTGTTACACTGGGTCTTCAGCCTGTGATGGCACTCAAAGGCCCCATGAAGTGAAGCCTCTTCTCAGTGTGGGGCTTGAAAGGAGCTCTTGCACCACCCTTATAGCCAAGGGGAGCAATGCCAGCTCAACCACGAAAACAGAATGGGACCCAAAGCCATTCTTGCACATGATTAGGTCTCCTCATAGTGATTACTCAATAATAGGCCTTCAAAACAAAGGAAGTACCATCACACTCATACTTCAGGTGAAACAGTGTACTCAAGGCAATCACATGAATTAGCTCACCTCATGTGCAGTCTGGCCAGGGTGACTTCTCGAAGCCAAAACACCTAGTGAGGTCATCAGGTAGCAGGGTACTAAATATCACTCGGGAGTGAGAGGAGTACTGCTGTGCTCAACCTGGAAGCTACCACCTCAAGGAGACCGGGAGGGCTTAAATGCAGGTGAACTATTAATTCATATATTAAGTTAAACGGTTTCTTGTAAATCTCGATTATTTGCATGTCTTTCACATTTTACAACTGCAGGTTAAAATTGTTGTAATCTTGTATTGTTTTCAGTATTTTTCTGTTGACAGTTCAATTACGTTTTAGATTGGGTGTTGTAAATGGGCTTTGTGATGAAGCCACTTTATGTTTTGAATTTGTTATTTATTAAACAGAGACCCTGCACAGTTAGAATCACATCATCAAGTTCGCCGATGACATGACAGTGGTGGGTCTCATCAGTAAGAACGACGTGTCAGCAAACAGAGAGGAAGTGCAAATGTTAACAGACTAGTGCAAACCCAACAATCTGTCTCTGATGGCTGTGGATTTCAGGAAGACACAGTGCAATCACTCCCTGCTGAACATCAAAAGCTCCTTGGTGGAGATCGTCAAGAACACCAAATTCCTTGGTGTTCACCTGGTGGAGAACCTTACCTGGTCCCTCAACACCAGCTCCATTACCAAGAAAGCTTGGAAAGCCTGAGAAACCTGAGGAAAGCCCAACTCACACCACCCATCCTCACAACGAGGGATCCTCTCAATAGGGACTATTGAGAGGATCCTGAGCAGCTGCATCACCGCCTGCTTTGCGAATTGCTATACATGGACATTTACAAAACACGCTGCATCCGCAGTCATTGTAGCTGATTTCACACACCACTCTTCACCCTCCTGTCATCTGGAAAAAGGTATTAAAGCATTTGGGTCCTCACAGCCAGACTGTGTAACAGTTTCTTTCCACAATCCATTTGACTTCTCAATACAAAGGGACTAGACTAACACACACAAGCAAATTCATTGAAACAGTTTGCTCAAATTGCAAAAATTACTTTTTGAACTATATATCGCTGCTACACAACAAATGTCTACATATGTCTATATACGGTGTTTATATTAGATGGTCAATTTATGTGCAATATCACACATTTACTGCACTGGTTGGTGTTGAAATGCCACTATGTTTATTGCCCCATTGTCCTGTATTGTTTGCACTAAACGCTCAAAACGTGCACTTTATTTAAGGTTTTAGTGCTTTATGTTTCTGCATTCTTGTATTGATTTTTTGTTTTGATGTTAATTTATGTTGTTATCGGTCTTGTGTTATCAATATTGTTTTTAATATATGTCGTTCTGCATAGCACCTTGGTCCTAGAGGAACATTGTTTTGTTTTACGGTGTAGTGTACTGTATATGGTTGAATTGACAATAAAAGACTACTTGACTATTTGTTGAAAATGAACATGAACTAAATATTACCTCATAATAGCCAGCCGTCAAATAAAATTCAGTATGCAACATGATGTTACATTCATTGATCAAAATTATTATAATAATCATATTTTGATAGGATTTATTTGCAAAACATAATCTATGGTGTTACAGTCATTAACTACATTGATCAAAATGAACATGAATAAATAATCAAATAATATTATTTTTTAGTATTTCAGGTATTGCTATTAAAGGTTGTGGATATGACTCCTATCAAAATTCATGATGTTACATTTGTTAAATGCATTGATCAAAATGAATATGAATAAATGATCCGATTGTGCATTTTTAGCATTTCAGGTATTGTTATTAAAGGTTGTATATAAATCTTATCAAAAATCCATTCAAAAATAGCTTTTATTAAATCTAACAAAAGAACATGCATTACGCTACAAAACTGTAGGTGGTGTGACTAAAAAGACCAGATCCGCCCTAAACCATAAATGGTTCACTTCCGGCCTGAAACGGGTGACCTGGATTGTGTGTCCTGAAACGTGTGTGCTGTGGGGCTGCAGCTGGATATATCTCATTGTTTCAGATCGCTACACTGTAAAAAAATTTCACCCCTTTCAACTTAAAAACGTAAGTTTTGTGGCTGAGATAAAAAAATTAAATAATAAAAAAAAAACGCTTAACTTTACGAATAAGTTACCAACTCAAACGCACGAAGCCTGCCTGACTGGGATACACTTCCAGTGGGCGCGAAAATGCCGAGCCTGCTCAGCAAAGCCAACTGGTAACGTACCCACTTTAACGGTAAAATACACCTATAATCGCTCAAATTGCCCATCTTAACGATGTTTAACAGGTGGAGAAACAAATATGTGTCAAATCTCAAATGTTACATTACAATCTGCAGTGCTAATGCAGCACAGCACAGCGGCCACCGTCTCCTTCTTCTTCCGCTTTTTGGCGTTACATCCTGTGTGCATATCGTCACCTACTTTTGCTGTTATGCAGTCATGGTTTATTTATCAATTTATTCCTTGTTTTTGCTTTTCCTGTTCTGACCAGCGTCTTCTGTCTGCAACGGTCTTCACGAGTTCTCGCGATAAGTGATGTTGAGCACATAATAATGTAAATATTTCACACATCAAATCTTCTCTAGAAGTTTGCCGAGTAATCAACAATGTTAAAACAGAAGCAGAGTCAGAGCATACCACTGCTCTGTCTGGTTTTACTTCCTCTACCCATGTTAGTTCTATTATGATAGCAACCATTTCAACAGTATATATTGACAATTTAGATGTTAATCTTTTAGTTATGGATATTTTAAAATCTGGAATATATATTCCTACTCCTGTAAGCCCTGTTTTGGGGTCTTTAGATCCATCAGTATAAATGTGCATACTTGCATAAAATCTTTCCTGTATATACTTATTTACATTATATTTAATACTACCCATTTCCTCCCATTCTCTTTTCTTATCCAATATCTCTAGATCAATTTTAACATCAGGAATTATCCATGTTGGTACCTCTCCCCATACAGGTGACACACTACATTCTATATTTGTTATCTGATATTTCTCTGCTAACTGATTTATATTCCATCCATATCCTCTCCCTTTGTTATTTGAGTATTCCCAGCAATTATTTAAAATATCTTTAGCTATATGTTTTCCAGAATAACTCTTTAAAGACAACCAATATACCAAAGACAATTGAACTCTCCTCAAGCTCAATGGCATTTCATTTGCCTCTACTAATAACGCATTGATTGGTGTTGTTTTAGTTGCTCCTAAGCATATTCTAAGAGCTCTATACTGTATCCTATCTAGACTCCTTAATAATGTTTCTGATGCTGAACCATAAATCATGCATCCGTAATCTATTATAGATCTTATCAAAGCTTGATATATCATGGCTTTTTCATCATATCATTTTTTACAGTGTAGTTCACATTTTGGTAGCCTCCATCCACTGCCATACTGAGACTAGAAATGCAAGCGCCCCTTATCCGATTGCAATCCAATGACAAGGACTCACGTTTTGAAAGACAAGACAGTAGCCTATAGGATGTATTTTGAATGTCCGGTAGTCCTCAAATAACATTATAGTCCCGTCTCGTCTTGTTAACGAAGACGAGGCATAAATTTCGTCATAGTTTTTATCATCAGATATTAGTTTTAGCTCGTGAACGTCTCGTCTTAGTCACAGAAAAAATGTTTGTTAATGAATATTTTTCGTCGTTGTCTTCATTGATGAAATTAACACTGCATGTGAGTACTAAGTTCTCTTTCACACACGAGTTTATGTTAAAAACATGCATAAGTTACAAAGTTACGTCGCCTAAACGCGGCATCAATTTCGTCATAGTTTTTATCATCATTAGTTTCAGCTGGTCAACGTCTCGTCTTAAGCCCGATTCGGACGGTAATTGTTTCTCATGTGGACTTCTGTAAAAATACATTTACCATATCACCTCAGTGATAAAACTCATGGATTCGGATAGCCATCTATTCACAGAGGAGGAGTGAGTTCTGTGATCCTACGAACCCGGGAACGCGCTGCTCACGTGACCAGCCACATAATTGTCTGCCGTAATTCATTTTATTTTAAAAAATAAAATGTATTCTTATTATTGTGTAAAATGCATTTAAATACTTATTATTATGTAAAATGTATTCTTATTATTCCAAGCATATTTTATAATATGGGTCATTCTTTATTATTTTACACTTTTCTGTCCCTAGCCTTTACAGAAATATTACACTTGAAAAACAATTTAGTGTTACAATTTTTTTATATTTTAAAATAAAACAATGTGTTATTTGAACA
>NW_015554053.1:147753-156446 GCF_001515605.1 Sinocyclocheilus anshuiensis
ATTTATTTTGAAATAAAAATCACACTGATGACATCACTTGACTTCCTTCTTCCTATTTCCTGAAGATCTATGAAAAAAGGCCCATGTTAAGTCCATTGTCTCTTTTCAGTTATCAGAAATTTTCTCATTTATCTCATGATTTCATATGAAGCTTTTAGTTGAAGTCACCTGGTATGACCTACTTTATTGTTAGGGAATTGTAAAAAACTAGAATACAAATGGATTAAACTACTTAATTTAGTGAGTATACCATGACTGACAACATGTGGTTTGATACCTTTTACTCTGACATTTTGTAAAATGCATTTTCCATGAAAATTGTCACTGGTGTTACTGTCACTGGTGTTACCTTCCTAATGGGTAACACCAGTAAAGATCAGTTTACATTGATGCTCTTTTACTAACTGCTTTCTCTGATTGCCAAATGTAACAATTTAGTCTTATCTACTTAATTGTAGTTAAAGAATAAGGATCTTTGGTCTTATGTATGTCACTGGTGTTTCATATTGTGTCACTGGTGTTACTTTTTTTCTGTCACATTAAATAAAATGTGTCACATGTGACATGATAATAAGAGTTCACACTTACGAGTCCAACTCTCTAACCATTAGGCCACAACTTCCCCCTTATTTATTTATTTATTTATTTATTTATTTTTTAACTTTAACTATGACTGTTTTTACAAATATTTTCATTGTTATAGCAAATACATAGTTGCGCAAATGAACTAACATCATTCAATCACACTTTTAACAAACCTGATTAAAATAAACAAAACATAATCTCCTTACTTGTTGCATTATCATTATTGTTCTGTAACTCTGACTACATGTACTAAAACATTTAGAAATAATATTTCATAAAAATCTTGCCATACCAAAAGTGGACGTTTCTGTAGAATGACCCATATATAATCCTATTTATTCTTTGATTATTTAAATCTCCTGTTTAGAAATAGGAAAATAGACACGCTATAGTTGTATATAATTATACGCTATATAGTTATGTATATATCCGTTTATAATACACATTTTAAAATTGCATTGCATACCTGCTGCTGCCATAATAAAGACCCATTTTGAATGTTTGCGTGCTTTTCTTCTCTTTCTGCTCCCAGTCGCTGTGAGCAGTTATGAAGTATTGATCTTTTAAATACTTTCCAGCATTTCAGAAATAAATATGTATGCAAATTACACTGAAGTACAACAGTTAACGTACCTTACGGTGTTCGGGAGTGCTCAAAAGGGGTTTAAGCACTGAATTTTGAATCGATAAACTCAGAGATGTGGATCTGGACGGCAATTAAATTACCACACAACCTTGGTGTTTGTCAAAAAAACAGTAGGTAATTCGGCAGGGGATTTTTACGGGGGTGGTGAGAGAAAAACACCGACATCCTGGATTCGGACAGCATTAAAATCACCAACTACCCCCTGTAAATGGTGAAAATCACTTACGTCCCCCTGAGAAACAATTACCGTTCGAATAGGGCTTAAATCACAGAAAAAATGTTCGTTAACGAAAATTTTTCGTCGTCGTCTTCGTTGACGAAATTAACACTGCTGTGTCATTTATTTTTTTAACACCATATATGATATTTTCTCACACACATACATCTGATTATCTCTCAGCATGAGAAAACGTCTGTTTTCCGTAGTTTTAAAACAGACCGATTCACAGCACAGCGCGAGTTTGCAAGCGTCATTACAGTGTAAACTGATGGACATACAGAATCATACCTGAAACAGAATGCTAATAAATACAGTAATATTCCCTCCTCAATTCGGAAACTGTAGGTTTCCACACAGACGTGCACACACATCAACACATCTCCGTATGAGAAGCGTTTATTAGAAGCGGGGAAGTGCGGGGTCTCAAAATTAAAGATGAAAGATGCAACATAACGCCAGCAGGGGTCACTCATACTTCATTAAATAAATAACAAACAGTTAATTCTGCCGAAATACATAATAAATTAAACAGTTTTGTTGCTATATTATTGATTGCTTATGTTGCTAAGAGTGTTGCTCAGTGATACAAAGAACCGCTGGGTGAAGCGGTCATAGCCATGCTGTATCGTGAATAAAACACAGCTGCTGACATAAAATGTATCATATCGTGCTCATATGTCCCCCACACCAACCCCCTGCTTTAATTCCTAAAGGTTGCATTCAGAAAACAAACTGCCATTGTCTGCACTGTGATCGTAGTCATTCCTCTCAATCAATTATCTGAAGGATTTGTAAATCCTCCATCACAAGTGGCATCAACTGGGAACATTCAATCACAGACGCTAGAATTAAAATCATAGGACATCAGATGCTTAATATTCTTAAATGAGATTACACTTGGAAAGAGAACAGATTTTGTTATTCAAATTTCCAATTGATTTTGCTATGAGACTTTCACTGCTTATTGCACGTGGATGCAGAAGGAGCTGACATTTGGAGACCCCCACCCCCTGTTTCTAGTGTGATTTGCAGACCTGAACAACTCTGCTTGCATGTTGGACCTGGGATGTTATTTGAGATGGCCACAGATTCTTGGCTGACTGGAAGAGGCACTAATTACTTGCTTTGTATTGCAGAATGGCTGCCAACTGGATTGTGCTGATGGAGTGTGTATCTGGATGTGTTCTTCCCCCGTGGTCATCTGCAGATACTCGCTGTGATTGGAATGGATGTTGCATCAGAAATAAAAGTGTGCATAAGTGTGTAATATAGTTATCATTATAGTTAGCATTCTTGGTGTGAATGAGCCTTAAGTCAGTCAAGTCTTGTAACTTTCCCTGCCAGGACACCATTACGATTACATTTGAATTATGTTGGTAACACATAACCAGAAATTCATCCCAATCTCTCTCTCTCTCTCTCTCTCTCTCTATATATATATATAGAATAACAAAAATATGAGAATAGACTTCCATTGTAATGTTATATATACAAACTGAGAGATGAGAGATGGGTAAAAGCATTGTCTGTGGTAACATTTATCACATTTATATGGAGCTCCTAAGGGGATGTGGTGATAGGAAAAGTATGAGATGAGAGAAAAAAAATACATTTAAATGCTTTAGCATTTACTCACAAATCTTTTGCGCTCCACCGAAAAACTTTGCAGTGATTTGCAAAAGCAATGAAATATAGTTTTTCCTCCCACCTCACATTATTTACATCACCAGTATTGCAAGAGAATGCAAAAATATTTAAATACAATTGCTGTGTTCAAAATTGCATACTCTCTATATATTTCTTTTGTAAGTAATTACTTAGTATGTATGTCATGTGACCAGCGTAAGTTGTGTCACTTCAGTATCATTCACAAATCCTCTCCCATGGCCTTATAGTAAAGTGTCTATAAGATGCACAGTTTAGGATATTGATGTAAGTAGTAGGTCATTCGGGTACTTTTTTTGTGAATACACTACTTTTCACATACTATTTTCACCTACTGTGTAGAAGGGAAGTATGTCATTTTGGATGCTGCCAATTTTTCGAACGTTCATTTATTCATCATTTCATTTAACTATATTTTTCAGTTGCAGTCTGTTTTGTTTTTTGGTTGAATTGTTTTATGTGCACATTCTTACAACATATAAAGCTGCAAGAATCAAGAACACTCTTCTAGGATGTCCTCTCTCCAATACTTTTGGCAAGTTCAACTCATTTCAGAAAACTCCTTTTAATCATGAGCGAGTTTTGGCTTGGCATCTTTTAAAGTAGCTTCCTCGACACTGCTTGTTGCCACCACTGCCAGGTCGAGGCAACGATCCTCTGAACCTGCAGTACTGGGATGTTATCCAATCCTGGCAGAAGAGCTTCTCAAAGTTGCTGGCCTTTGGCAGGGGAAGAGTAATGTCTGTGGACCCGTCTGATGTGTTGGCTCTGTTCTAGTGGAACAGATCCTGGATGGTCATCGGTCCCGCGAGCCATCTGAGATGTTCTCTGCAGGCAGGTCTCAGTGAAGTGGTGTGTCTGTGTGTCTGGAAACATGCACACATGACATATTTGCCTGTGGCACGCCAAATGCACACTATTTTGCTTCTGGTGATTATCGGAGACATCATGGAAATGAATCAAAAATAATATACAGATACACTATATGGAGTATTTAGTCTTACATTTTTTTAATTAATATAATAAGAATACACACACATATCCTTGCAAAAATGCAACTTTTGTATCCTTTGGGCCCATGCAGGTTTTGTGTAGGCAGCCCAATCAAACACACCTGAGCATGCTAATGTCTTCAGGATCATTAGAAAATCACAGTTGCATCCATATGACTAGTAAGCCAATTCTCAAATAACTGCTATGATGGTTTTTGTTCTACCTGCTTAAATGATATAAGTACTTGCGCTGTACAATCTATTAAGACTGTGTCTGTTCCCCGAAGAGGGAGGTCAAAATATCAATTTAATGCAGAATCTAGAAAAAATCTGATCGTGATTAAACCATAAAAATGTAAAATAAATGAACAAAAACAATTTTTAAAGTTTGGGCTCCTAAACATTAGATCACTCTCACCCAAAGCAGTTATTGTAAATGAAATTATCACAGATAATCGTTTTGATGTACTCTGCTTGACTGAAACCTGGCTAAAACCTAATGATTATATTGGTCTAAATGAGTCTACTCCACCAAGCTACTGTGTATAAGCATGAGCCCCGTCAGACTGGTCGTGGCAGAGGTGTTGCAACAATATATAGTGATATTCTCAATGTTACTCAGAAAACAGGATACAGGTTTAACTCATTCAAAATACTTCTGCTTAATGTTACACTGTCAGATATGCAAAATAAATCTATCGTATCTCTTACTCCGGCTACTGAGTATAGACCACCAGGGCCGTATACAGACTTCCTAAAAGAATTTGCAGATTTCCTCTCAGACCTATTAGTTACCATTGATAAAGCGCTAATTGTCTGAGATTTTAACATTCACATTGATAATACAAATGATGCATTAGGGCAAAACGTCACCGGGCCCACTCATCGTTTTAATCATACGCTAGATTTAATGATATGGCATGGAATCGATCTAGCTGATATAGATATCGTACCTCAAAGTGATGAAGTTACTGACCATTTCCTTGTTTCGTGCATGCTGCATATTATTGATGTTAACCATATGGCTCGCGTTGTCCGGGCAGAACTATTGTTTCCAGAAGACAGATTCACAAATAACCTGCCTGATTTATCTCAACTGCTTTGAGGTTAGAAAAAAACGTACTGTGTCATGGTACAACAGTAATACCCACTCTCTCAAGAAAGAAACTCGTATTCTTGAGCGCAAATGGAGAAAAACTAACTTGGAAGTTTTTAGAATTGCGTGGAAAAACAGTATTTCAAGCTATAGACAGGCTTTAAATTGGTTTCTCTAAGATATTGAAACAATATATTATAACACATATATTTTGACTCTTTCCGCAAAAGATCTATTAAATCAAATCGTATTTTTTCCTCTCCCAATTTTTGGATTAAATGTCTTCGTTCTGTTTCATATTTCTGACAGTACATCATAACATGTTCTACTGTCTCTATCTGCCCACAGAAATCCCATTTCCCTGTGTTATGTTTACCCATCTTGAACAGTGTTTCATTTAGCCCAGTATGTCCAAACCTTAGCCTCGATATTATAATTTATTCTCTCTTATTCCTCCATTTATACCTCATTTCTCCCACTTTCCTTTGACTCTTATGAAACCATTGACCCTTTCTTGTTTCTTCCCACTGACTTTGCCACATTTCCTACAATCTCTTTTTAATGATGCTCTTGATTTCTGTCCTGCTGATATTAACTGTAAAATCGATATGATTACTTTTAGTAACTTCCTGCCATTTCATTTCCTTTAATTCCATTATGTTCTGGAATCCATAAAAAAAAAAAAAAAAAAAAAAAAAAAAAAAAAAACATAAGCCCCATAATTTTAATTCTGTATAGTGTTTCTCTCATCTCTATTAAAATATCTGGTCTGCTGTTTGAATTACTACACTGTAAACTGGTTAACGATGAGCTTGAATCTTAACAAATGATTGCTATTAGTGGCCTTGTATCTTCTTTCCACCGTAATGCCAACAATAATGCAAGCATTTCCTCTGTATATACTGACAGTCCTTCATTGTCCCTTTTCCCCACTGATATTAAATTCTGGAACAATAAATTATATTCAGATTCTGTCAGCTGAATTATTTGATGCCATCTGTATATATTTGAATATAGCCATAGTAATTATTATCAATGTATTCTTGTATAATACATGAGTTGAACACAAACTCCCTGTCCTTGTGTTTTTTTTTTTTGCATTGCGAAATCTACTGTACCGTCAGGAAGTATCCATGGCTGAATTGTTGGCAATGGTACTGAAGGACAAATGTTTAATTTATCTATTTCAAAATACGTCGCTATTTGTTCCACTGTCCATCCAAAGCATTTTGTTACTCTTTTCTCCTTTTCCCAAGCCGGTTTCAAAGTATTCTGTATTGGATGATCCTGATTATGGCCTTGAAATTGACCCAATAGCTCAGTAATAGCTGTGTTCTTTTCATTTCTAGTGGCATTTCCCCCATTTCAACCTGAAGTGCCTTTGTTGGGGTTGTTTTAAATGCTCCTGTGCATAACCTCAATGCCTGATATTGCACCCTATCCGATTTTTTAAGCAATGTGTCTGCCACCGCTGCAGACACTACACATCCATAATCTATTATTGATCTAATTAGTCCCATGTATATTGCCTTCAAAGCCATTCTATCAGCTCCCCATTCACTGCCAACTAAGCACCTCATTATATTTAATATTTTCTTACATTTGTCTATTACTTTTTCTATATGTACTGCCCACGTAATTCTTTTATCAAACCATAACCCTAACAATTTAAAATGTTTCACCCTTTCTAATTCTTGATTATATAGCTTAAGAGTTATTCCACAATCAGTTATTTCCCTTGTAAAGATCACTGTCTTTGTTTTAGGCCTCCATCTTAGGCCACACTTCCTTCTCCTTTTATATGGAGAGGCAACTTCCTACTACCTGTCATGTGATCGCTCACATGACAGGTAGAGTCTCAATTCTTAAATACAAACATTTTCAAGAGGAGTAAAATGGACAAGGAAACATGTAAAACCGATTAAAACTCTGATACACCAATACACTGTTATACAAAGTGGTAAAACATGTCCCTCATGTGGCATTGTCACAACACTGTAACCATTTCAAAGACTATAGAAGTAATTATGAAATTGCATATAGAGATGTACACAAGTCTTATGTAAGTGGGTCAAAAAAGCCCTCTAAAGTTTAGCTAACTGCATTTTTTTACTTTTTAATTTAATTGTAATTAATATGTAATTAAGTGTCTGAAAACATTACATTCAATCCATTTTAGATTAAATATACTTATTAACATTATGGATACATGTATGAGTTATGCATTGATTGTCATTCAAAGTTTAAAAGACAATCAGTGATGATCATACTGGCTTATAGTAAAAACTCATAATTATTTTTTAAATTGTAAATGATATTTATGAGAATATAATATAAGCCAATATGATAATACTGCTTACGTTTTAGTACAGATTTTGCTTATGATCCCTTAAAATGTTGTCTAGGTAGGCAGCGCACTAGATTTTAAAACGGCATTGTTTCAGAAATTGAGATCGAACATGTATATGTAAATGTATATTGTCTCAGTCTTTGTATTTTATTATACGCTCATGCATTTGAAAGGCCCTAATCTATGTATTATGTGTGTTATTGTTAGGGAAGCTATCTTGGAGCTGACAAATTAAGAAGAACAGATAAAACAACATAAATACTTAATCTGTCCTAGAATCCCAACATGAAACGGTCGGAATGGAAAACATGCTTTTCTTTTGAGCTTTGCTTTCCTAATTGTACTTGCATTATCTTTTTACAATGTGCTTGCAGAGAAATAGGCATGTGCATCAACAAAACTGCAGCATAAGAACACAGATATATGCTTTTATTTTGCCGTCAACAGCCACACTAAACAAACTTGTCATATTTAATCTGATCCGTGCAAACAGCCATCCCTCTTCATGTTAAGTGTGTGTGTGTGTCTGTATGTCACGAATCCTGTCACACATTAAGATTTTAGTACATAATCTGGTCTCGAAACATTAACATTTCATCAAACCACACGGAACAGAAATCATAGAAAAGATTTCATGAAAAATGAATTACCATTGGCAGGTGTATTCCTCTGTCTGTCCATAAAATAAAACCATAAATGGGGGTCAAGGCTTTGTTATCGCTTTTAAATGCTTCAGACTCCTGAAGCAGTCTTGAATTAATTCATTAAAATGGATAAAATCTCAAAAATAGATGAGACATTTTACGGTGACAAGACTGTGAGAATTTAAAGATTTCTACTGTTGCAAGAATGGCCTCGATTTTGCCTCCTCGAATTCCTTCTGCATGTTAAAGCAGCAACATTTCACTGCCATTTCATATAAGAACTAACACTTACATTTACTGTAATGTTCTTGGCAGATGCCATTTACCCAAAATAACTTAGAAATTGCACATTACCAGAAGAGTAATAGTAGCTAATATTGCAATTCAAGTGTCAAGGTTTGACTTCTATTGCAAATAACACAATAGAGATGTATTATACGTTATTATATGGAATAGCTCATTCGTTAATCACATTATTCTGTGATCATATATATA
>NW_015554053.1:156458-163218 GCF_001515605.1 Sinocyclocheilus anshuiensis
CAATTTATTATGTGGAGAAATATCTTTGCGAAGATTTGGTTGATACATCAAGTTTCTTGATGCGAGTATTGTGCATACTTCCCACTTTTTCATTCAGACCGCTGTTCGGCAATTAACACACGCTTTCATTCAACACTAAACTTCACATATTAATAGCTTTATCTGCTAAAAGGGGTTTAACAAAACATTGATTAAAGTTGCAAGGTTACGGTCAGTTATTGCGGTCTTAGTGCTTTTCTTTGAGTCTATTGAGAAGATAACCCGAAGGGGACATGAACTGCTGAGACACTGAGCTGACCCTGTATGTAGTTTTACGACCGCAAATGGCTGGGGAGGAGAACCTCTCTCTCTCTCTGTTTCTTTCTTCTCACATAGTAAAATGACTTCAAGTCAAATCAATATTTCCAAGTCCATTTACTACTTTATTTGGTAAGCAGCCATGTAATATGTGGGATAATGTACAGTCAGCAAAATAAACACCTACATAAATACCTTATATATAGTGCTGATACAGCTCTAGAGCTCAAAGTCACAATGTTCAGGTCACCGAACAAGTCTAAAGATGAGTTGAGTCAACACATCCAGAGTTTTCTCTATTACAGAACATCTTGGGCGAAGGTTAAACCACCTCTCTGCTATTTCCACCAACACAGCCACCCACTAACCAAACTGAATAGGAGTTTGAAATCATCCTGTCCTGATGTCACAGGGAGCAAAGCACAACAGAGTGCTAAGAGTTTGAGTGATCGAGCGAGGTGAGAGGCCACTGAAAGAATCAGGATAAAATATCAAGAGCCTTTCCAACATCTAGAGGCAGACGGTAGACATTTTTTGCACTGCGGCTCTCTGATAAGTAGTCCAGCAGCTAAGATCATTTGGTTAACAGGGTCCAGAGTCTGAATTAATCATGCACTAAAATATATCCCTCTCAGCACCACTGAAGCATAACCACCCCCTCTACTTAACACAGGTTTATTATATGTGTGACTTGATAAAAGAAGAAGAATATTGTGTTTCCGCCACCATTTTGAGAGCATTTTGGTACATATGATCACAATGTACTGTACCAGTCTAAACTGATTTTTTTTTTAACCAACTAGTCAACTAGTCTAACAAACCTCCAGAAGAGTCAAAAAAAACAAACAAAAAAAAACCTGTATATGCAATCCATTTGAAATAGCCATACTTAATCCATGAATCAAACAGTTAAGTCCCATACTGAATGATGCTGGAAAATAGGCCATAAACGATGTGCTTGCCTTGCATTACAATCAATAAACATAAAGGAATAGTCCACCCAAAAATGAAAATTTACTGATAAAAAACATCACAATAATCTACAAGTATTCCACACAACTCCAGTCCATAAATTAACACATTGTGAAACAAAAAGCTGCATCATTAAATCCATCATTAAATGGTTTTAACTTTAAAAAGTCGCTTCTGGACAAACATATCAGTTAATAATCCATAATAACGCTTCTTCCTGTGAAAAGGTCCATCCCCTGTTGTTCTCAAACATCAAAATCCACTGACAGAACTGCATTGGACTGTTTTCTCTTGTAAATGGTGCTTGATCTGCGCATATTTCTCTCCTTATTTAGGCAAGATTACTTTTTCACTGGAGAAAGCAATATTATGGATATAAATAGAAGACAGAGGACTCAGATTTTAGATGGAATAGTTAAAAGGATAAAAAAGTTATTAATGATTAAATTGTTTATTATTCAAATGCAGCTTTTTATTCACAATTGATTACTTTTTGTGTAATTATTGTGATGTTTTTATCAGCTGTTTGGACTCCTACACTAACTACACAGGATCCATTGCCATTGGTGAGCAAGTGATGGAATGCTAAATTTCTCCAAATCTTCTCTGAATAAGAAACAAACTCATCTACATCTTAGATGGCCTGAGGGTGAGTACATTTTTAACACATTTTTAGAATGTCAGCCAATACAGACATATTTATTAAATTAAAGGGATAGTTCACCCAAAAATTAAAATTATGTCATTAATTACCTCATGTCGTTCTAAAGCCGTAAGACCTCCATTAATCTTCAGAACACAAATTCCGCGTGACACAGCTGACACAGAATAGCATATGCTGTTTATGTTCAGTGGATATTCTCCAAAATGGCACCAGGGTGATGCGGAGGAGACAAATTGTTGAATTAAGTCGTTATTTTTGTTTTCTTTGCGTACACAAAGTATTCTCGACGCTTTGTAAAATTACGGTTGAACCCCTGATGTCACATGGATTATTTTACCGATCTCCTTGCTACGTTTCTGGAACTTTATCGTGGTAATTATGTTGCTGTCTATGGGAGGGTCAGAGAGCTCTCAGAATTCATCAAAAATATCTTAATTTGTGTTCCGAAGATGAACGGAGGTCTTACAGGTTTAGAACGACATGAGGGTGAGTAATTAATGCCAGAATTTTCATTTTTGGGTGAACTAACCCTTTAACGGGCAGTACAGGACCAATAAGAACAAACCTAATAGCTTATTATAAACAGAATAACCAACATTAAGTCAGTGCATGTCAAGGGTATCAACATGCTTCTCATGTATGAAAAGAACCTGCAAAAATTTAAAGAAAACCTTGACGTGTATCAGCAACAATACATTATTTTATGGATATCCCATTCATTGTGATTTTGATATAGCACCTATTGTTGTCAAGTTTAATTTATAATGTTTTCCCGGTTAAACTGGTATAAAATGTCATACTGTAACCGATAAACAGGCTTTATTATCATATGCCAGTTTGACCTGACATAGCCTACACAAAACTACTTAATGAGGTAAAATCAAATAATGTTGTTTCTGCTAGAGGCAGGTCTAAACACATTTCAAAATGTATTATATTTTAAATGTAACAACAGTAGATGTAGACTACAAATATAAAGCAAAAAATAAAGGTGCAAATAAATAAATAAAATATGTAGATGACAAGTATTAGCTATGTCTACTAGCAGCAGCAGTATCGTTTATTTGACCAGTCTCCGACATTCCTATAGAAAATAGGGGAGAATGTGATTCTATAAATGTAATTAAATATTTTGGAACTCACAAACACAGAAAACCTGAAGCCATGGACTTCTTGGATGAAGACACAGCATCACCAGAGGCTGGATCAGGTCAGGATGTAGCTATAGGTTCCACGAGACCCAAGACTAAGCCTGGTTATTGCTTACTTGTGGATGAAAACAAAAATTGAACCCCAAAGGCTCTACAACACCCAAAGCTTAAGAGCAAAATTGCTATCGAAACTGTATTTGGTAGAGTGGGATACGCTAAATAATTAATGCCAGAATTTTCATTTTTGGGTGAACTAACCCTTTAACGGGCAGTACAGGACCAATAAGAACAAACCTAATAGCTTATTATAAACAGAATAACCAACATTAAGTCAGTGCATGTCAAGGGTATCAACATGCTTCTCATGTATGAAAAGAACCTGCAAAAATTTAAAGAAAACCTTGACGTGTATCAGCAACAATACATTATTTTATGGATATCCCATTCATTGTGATTTTGATATAGCACCTATTGTTGTCAAGTTTAATTTATAATGTTTTCCCGGTTAAACTGGTATAAAATGTCATACTGTAACCGATAAACAGGCTTTATTATCATATGCCAGTTTGACCTGACATAGCCTACACAAAACTACTTAATGAGGTAAAATCAAATAATGTTGTTTCTGCTAGAGGCAGGTCTAAACACATTTCAAAATGTATTATATTTTAAATGTAACAACAGTAGATGTAGACTACAAATATAAAGCAAAAAATAAAGGTGCAAATAAATAAATAAAATATGTAGATGACAAGTATTAGCTATGTCTACTAGCAGCAGCAGTATCGTTTATTTGACCAGTCTCCGACATTCCTATAGAAAATAGGGGAGAATGTGATTCTATAAATGTAATTAAATATTTTGGAACTCACAAACACAGAAAACCTGAAGCCATGGACTTCTTGGATGAAGACACAGCATCACCAGAGGCTGGATCAGGTCAGGATGTAGCTATAGGTTCCACGAGACCCAAGACTAAGCCTGGTTATTGCTTACTTGTGGATGAAAACAAAAATTGAACCCCAAAGGCTCTACAACACCCAAAGCTTAAGAGCAAAATTGCTATCGAAACTGTATTTGGTAGAGTGGGATACGCTAAACTGTTACTCCAGGATCAGAGCAAGATCAGTGATCCTGCAGTTCCACAGACACAGAAGAGACTGCAGATGCGTAATGGCAGTGGAGATTCGGCTGTCAACGCAGACTGCAGCTGAATTGATGAGCGGAGCCGGCGAGGGAGCGGTGAAAAGTACCTGCTGCTGTCTGTGGTGTCGAATGAATGACAGTAGGGTTTTAATGGGCATCTCTCATTTCTCTCAGCTCTCATGATTCAAACAGCCACAAGCAAAAGCGCTGGCTGTGTAACCTCACAACCAACAGTCCATGCACGAATAAACGAACATTCACTGTAAAAAAAAAAAAAACATTCAAAAGAATTAACCACAAGGAAACATTCATTTAATGTAAGATAATTATAATATATCAAATGAAATAGAGCATAAAATGTATACAGAGAAGTATGTATGAGCAAATACATGTTCCTTCAACTAATATATATATAATTATATATAATTTACATATTTCCGTTTGTATTTGTTTTCTGAAGGTCACATTAGAACTGCTTTCATTCTTTATTTTGTGTTAAATTGTTAAATTATGAAAAATAAAATATACACAATATTTATAGTAAACTATTACAATTATTTAAAAGTATTCTTGTATACATAATTACTACTGTTCAAAAATGTTTTAATGTTTTTGAAAGAAGTCTTTTATTCTCACCATGTTTCATTTATTTGATGAAAAATACAGTAAAAACATCAAAATATTGCAAAATATATATTTTTTTACAGTTTAAAATAACTGTTTTCTATTTTAATAGTTTAAAGTGTAATGTATTCCTGTGACTGCAAAGCTGATTTTTCAACAGCCATTACTCCAGTTTTCATTGTCGCATGATCCTTCAGCAAAAGATAAATACTATTATACAGTAGCAATATGAACAAAGATCGCAATTGAATATATGTAGACTTCTTGTAACATGATTTTTAAGCATTATATGTTTATTCTGAACAACCTGGTGCTGTGCTAATATTTTGATAATTAGAAATATGGGTCACATTAGAACAGTATGTATCAAGCCGGTAAACTCACCCAATCCAAATGTTGCAAAAAGTGGCTCTACAAAATTAAAAGAAAACATGCAAACAGTCCATTCAGTCTTTATTTTTGTTGTCACAGTGTCTCTTTAATTTGAATTTCAGTGTTTTGAGATTAGAACAACTTGAATGTGCAATGTGTGACTCGGTAAAATGAGAAAAGAGTTTACGGGTCTGTTTACTGTTTATGCAGGCATTTTCTAGGACACCAGTACATACTGTACATTCTCTTGTCTTTAATTGGAGTCCTTGAGAAAACAAAGGAGAGAATGAAGAAAAAACATGTAGTGTGAACAGTCAGTTGTGTAACAGTGGAGCCGGTGATGCGCTGGCCTATAAATACAGACTGGCATCAGCAGCGTATCGTGGGCCAGAGTTTCCCCTCAGCCCACTTGGCTTTGTTTATTCCCAACCGGCTGGCTTTGTATGCCTCTGCACTGCTTTGACATTGGCAGGTAAATCAGGAAACACAATGCACAGCACCAACTCCCTCACAGACTTTGACCGATGCCTCCCTCGCTGTATGTGTGACTCCCTCATACAAGAAAACAAACGATCAATTTGCCATACATCGGTTGTTTCATTGGTAGGTACAGTTACGATGCTCTCCAGTACAGTAACCACAGAATAACAAATGTTTCTTCCATGCAAGATGATGCAATGATTAGTCAATGTAGCTGCCCTGTCCTATACATAATTTCACCTGGTAGCCTAGAGCTAGTCTAACCCGCAACACCTCCGCTGTCATTCGTCCTTAATATGAATTTAACTCAGCTCAGTTGTCAACCAATCCAATTCACTCTCGGCTTACTAGTTAAGGTATCGCCTGGAGTAGTTGAAGGAGAAGATGCAAATGATAAACACATATAATGTGAAGATAAGGAAGAAGAGACAGGCAGAGTTGGGTCTCATCTAAATTGTTAGATAATGCATTTGAATGAGTTGCATGTATCTAGCCTTTCCGAAGAATTTTGCCATGCATTTTCTAAGCTTCTATAATGAAACAATATATCACCTTCTCTACCCACGTTCCTCAGCCTGGGTGCGGGCTTGCTAACGCTTCGGCTTTCATCTTCTAGATGTGGGAGATATTATTCATAAAGTGTAAAAATCAACTCTTCAGCTATTTACTGCAAGCCCACCAAGTGGAGAGCAGAAAACGGAAGCCCCAAGGAGAAAGCCACTAAGACCAGCCATATCAGCGCTGTGTCAGAAAATACAGTTGTTAACTAATAAACTAGTTTACTCAAAAATAAAACTCTGTCTGCACTTACTCACTCTCATGTTGTTTTAAAACTTTGAGTTCTGTGAAACACAAAAGGAGATGTTTAGCAGAATGTCCAACCTGCTGTACCTCTTCAGGAACTCGAGCTGAGTCGGAAAACGCTAGGGGAACGCCTTCTGTGACCACGCTCTGGATAAAATGTGAAATCAGTCCAATAGCTGAGCAGGACGTCACGGGCGGGTGACATCATGACCAGGAAGCTATAAAAGCATGTGCGGCAGAGCAAGCATCA
>NW_015554053.1:164731-165322 GCF_001515605.1 Sinocyclocheilus anshuiensis
GCTCTCAGAGGGCTCTCTTTGAGGAGGGAGCCTTCACTAGCGTTCCTCGCGGTGCCGGCCCCGCTTTCGCCGAGGCGCTCCGCCTGTCTTTCTCTGAGGAGATTGATACGGAGAACATCAAAGAGCTCGCCAGTTGCACAACAATCAGTTACACCAGCATATTATGCCTGATGTTATAATGAGCAGCATTAATAGGGAGCAGAGCTCGCGCAGTCGGATCTCGGTGGGCGGATTGTGCTTTTTCCGCTGTTAAGCGCTCGGCTCTCGCCAGGCACGCTCCGAGGAGTGTGTCCGTGCCTGTGATCTTGCGATTGCGGTCCCGCTGCTGCTGAGGCACGGCGGCGACTGAGATAGCGGGGATCGCACATGGTCTAGCAGACGGGTTGGAGACGGCTCTTCCTATCTCCACCCGTGTTTGCTAGATCTAGAGCTCGTTCTCGGGGCTTGGAAGCCCGCGCTGCGGTTCTTCCCCCTCTGAGTGAGTGCTGCGGCCCTCTTTCTCCGAGGAGATTGATGTTGTTTGTGTGACTGAGTGGCTCGCGCGGAGCGCATATTACATCATTTCGGTTTTTGATGTGAATCTTACTACAC
>NW_015554053.1:165583-172259 GCF_001515605.1 Sinocyclocheilus anshuiensis
GGGGAAGAGAGGGGTACACCGCATTTCGCGGTGCCCGTCTCTCCTCAGTGCCCTCAGGAAATCGGCCTGCCAACCCTGCCGTGTTCCATGGCGCAGCGGTCTCCGGCGAGCGCTTCTCTCAGTTACCGCCCAGAAACGTAGCGGTACTAAGAGGCTCGCTACCTCTACGGAGGTATCTAGAGCAGCTAGTACGGCCGTCCCCTGCCGGTCCGCTGTTTCAGGGCACTGAGCTAGCTGCTCTAGGCGTGCCACAGGCCAGTCTCGCGAGACTGGTTTCTTTTAGGAGGTCACCTGCGGTGTGGGAGCCCCTGCCAAGTGTGCTTCATTGGGTCCTGCCCCGAGCAGGCTGTGGTCTAGTCTTCCTAGCAGACGACGTGGGTCTGAGGGCCGTCGTTTTCAATAGGAGACTTCAGCTATGAGAGTCCTGATGCTGTGGCTCAGGACCTCAGAGGGCAGGCAGGCCTGATTCCCTTAGTAGATTATTTAGCAGCGTGGAAGCTACTGCCAAATGTGTATCAATGGGTCCTGCGTACTGTAGAAAGAGGCTACAGAATCCAGTTCGGTTCTCGTACGCCTCGATTCAACGGGGCCCCCCACTCTAGTGGGTCTCGAGCAGGCTCTGGTGTTAGAACAAGAAGTAATTACTCTCTTAAAGAAGGAGGCCATCGAGGTGGTCCCTCCGCACGAGACAGACTCCGGGTTCTACAGCCGGTACTTCATTGTTCCGAAGAAGGATGGGGGGTTGTATCCCATTTTAGATCTAGGTCAGTTGAATCGCTCAGTCATGAGACTGTAGTTCAGAATGCTCACCATCAAGCAAGTAGTGTCTCAGATCAGATCCGAGGAGCCACCCTGCCCACGGTCTGTGGAGTGGTCACCATCTGACGTGGCATATCAATTGTCTGGAGATGCTGGCAACGTTTCGAGTTCTGAAACACTTTCTCCCAGACCTAAGAATTCACCATGTGTTGGTGCGCACCGACAACACAGTGGTGGTCTCTTACATCAAACACCAGGGAGTTCTGCGTTCGCGCCAGCTGGCGCACCAGATACTTGTGTGGTCCCAGGGCGAACTCCTCTCGCTGAGAGCAGTTCACATTCCTGGGCATCTCAATATGGGAGCCCAGCTCCACTCAGCACCTGTCTCTCACGTCATTAATGATAGTCCTATATAGTTGAACCAACATGGTTCTAATGACAAAGGTGCGGCCATGTTATAGTACTGTGGTTTTGGTCAGATTCAGTTCAAAATGAAATGACTGGATTTCGCCCCAATTTTACAGGAAACACTTTTAGAGTATTTTATTTTAGAGTATTTTATTTTGGAGATTTGCTCTTCAAGTCCGAGAAGTTAATAGAACTGAACAGCATGTAAAATAGCTTTTGGTAAGGTTTGATTGATGCAAGCACTTGTGTCGCATTTGTATGCCTATCCTGTCATTCGGTTTGTAACCTGTTTTGTTTCTTTTGTCTGCCTTTCTATTTATTAAATCTTGTTTCACCTGCATTTGGACTCAGACCCTGTTTTTCAGCGTTGCTCCCTTACCGCTTTGTGACAGAATTCAGCCAGCAAACATCGGTCCAGCAGGGAAACTCTTCAACATCCGTCAGGGAGACCAGAGTATTGAGGAGTACGCCACTCTGCCTGGCTGAATTGTAATTGTAATTATTTGTTTAAAGGTTTGGCTGATACAATCTCGTGTGCCGTATTTGTATCCCTATCCTGTCATTCGGTTTGTAGCTTGCTTTGTTTCTTTTGTCTACCTTTCTGTTTATTAAATCTCGTTTCACCTGCATTTGTACCCAGACCCTGTTTTTCAACGGTGCTCCCTTACCGCTCTGTGACATATATATGTGTTGCCTTCCCTTCCCTTCACAACAGCTAAACTTCTACTTTTGCTTTGCAAAACACTTACAAGATTGGAACAATATGAATTAATGATGACAGGATTCAAATTTTTATATGAAGTATTCCTTTAAGCACTCCAAATTTGGATTTAATAGATCTCAGATTGTTGTTTTTCTCGGTTTACTGACATTTTAAGGATGTAGGGCAGAGCTCATGTATTTACGTAGCAAATCATAAGGAAGCTATTGGGGAAACCATTTGATTTTAATGTTGTGCTACTGTATCAACTGGTGAAATGACAATGATGCAAGCACATAGGTAAAGGTGGCTCAAGAGATGTTTACGCTAGCTGAATGTTCCTTTCATTAACAGCACAGCAATGTTTATTTATACTTTCACCATTTCTGCAATGCCCAACGGGCTGCTGGAGTGTCCTGTGATGATGAGCTAGTGTAATCACCGAACCCAGCTTGTGATTTATAGCTTACAGCGCAGAACCTAAAAACAGATGCTCTTTAGAACACTTGATTTCTACATGTTTACAAGCCCTGTAAAGCACTGCGGTAACTGAAGGTCTGGCAGTACTTGGGGTTACAGCAGAATTCTGTATTTACGGAGGACTACTGAACTGTAATTGGAAAAGTCTTCAGGAAACTCACAGGTAGGCCATTTATCACAGATTCAGGAGGGATTTTATGCCCCAAGTCCCACCAGGGTGTAAATGCTGGCCTTTAATGTTTTAAATAGCATAATAATCTTGAGACCGTGGTTATAGCGGAACAGTTCACCCAAAAAATGAACATTTGCTGAATGTTTACTCACTCTCAGGCCATCCGAGATGTAGCTTGTTTCTTCATCTGAACAGATTTTGGAAAAAATAACATTACAGTACATCACTTGCTCACCAATGAAGTGAATGGGTGCTGTCACAATGAAAGTCCAAACGGCTGATAAAAACATCACAAGAATCCACAAATAATTCACCCGACTCCAGTCCATCAATGAAAGTGTCATGGATACACAGATGGAGAACAGGGAGGTAAGTATGCTTGGTTTATTCAAGTAGGATCGCCAGAAGACAACAAAGGAGATAACTCAGGCAAGTAAGACAAACAGTGTTCAGGCTGTAGCTCATGGCTCAAATGATAAGTTCTTTCTTATCTGTTGCAGGTTTGCAGAGAGAACAATCCAAACTGACGGCCAGCGATGGAAGGAGAAGGAGAGTGAAATCCACAAGCTGAGTATCCAGGTCCAGACCAGACAACAGAGTGAGGACGTGAAGCCAGTTTTAAATGTGTGATGATTGGAGGGTGACCGGTGCAGATATTTAGTACTCGGGTGATTGTGATCGTTCGTGAGCGGTGATTGGATCTGGCGGAGTGCTGCACTCTGCGACAGAAAGTCTTGTGAAGTAAAAAGCTGCTTGTTTGTAGGAAACAAATTAACCATTAATACATTTTTAACTTGAAACCATTGCTTTTTTCATTGCCAAAATATGAGTCCTTTATTGATATTGCTTTCTCCAGTGAAAAAAAAAAAAAAAGGAATTTTGTTTGAACCAGAAGAGAAATATGCACAAATAAAGTACCGTTTACAAGTGAAAATTTGTTGATGAACGTTCCAAGGCAGGTCTTGACCGTGTTACAGTTAATTATTACTTTGCCAAATGATTTAAATTGTCTCAAAGGTCCTTGCAGCCAACAACATCAAAAGAACCAAAACCCACAAAGACACTGACCAAGCAAATTAATATAATAAAAAAAATAGGATTAAAATGAACTATTTCCATGTTTTTCCGATGAAATTACATTTTAATATCGACAGAAAGCATGCTCTTTTTCTCCCACTGTCTCTCCCCCACACAAACACACAATACAGACACACACACGGAATCATACACATGCACAGATTTTATTGTCAGCACTGCCCCACGAGTTTATAGTTTCGCAGCTGAAAAGATACATGACATTTCTCAGTAGCGAGGTGGTGACGTCACTGTTCTTGAAGCTGACTAATGTCTTGAAATACATAATTTTAACAATGTCTTGATGTGTGGTAACCATAGTATAAGTGGAATAATTGACTCCAGGCCATTTAATTATTGGAAAAATAATGCACACTCCACTCCTGTCACGATCTGCTATGGTGCGGGAACACGGAGCAAGGAACGAGGAGACCAAGAGTACAGAAACCAAGGAATTTATTCATCTTCACAGGGAATCACACGTAGCACTGTAGACACAAACAATACCGGACGCTGGAGCACACACAGGGAACACTATTTATACACACAGGAGGAGGGGACGACGAGACACACCTGGGAGCAATGAAAAAATCAAGGGAAACACCTCTTCGGGCTTGCCACACCCCCGTCCTTCGGGCTTGCCACATTAACTGCCGGCTGACTGGACTCGGCAACGGCCGGCTATCTTGACTCAGGAACTGCCGGCGGAGGGGTTCCGGATCGGAATCAGAGACTCTCCAGACACCGGATGACTGTCTCCTTCCAGTCGAGGTCGGTGGTGTCTGGGAGCTCCGTGGGATGATGGAATGTCATTCCGATCCGGAACAGCGTTGCGAGGGTTTCCCCCTCGAGGGAGCTGGTGAGGGCGAGCGGCACGAACGCCCTTGCAAAGACGATGGGGTCTGGGCTCGCCTGAGCCAACGCGATAAACATTAATCGTTCCTCCATTTGGGGACGTGGAAGAACGCACGGGAAAAACAACAAAGCAAAAACTTTCAAAAAAAGGAAATCAAAACGGGGAGAGGGGGTGCCGCTTACGTTTTGGTCCGGTATTCTGTCACGATCTGCTACGGTGCGGGAACACGGAGCAAGGAACGAGAAGACCAAGAGTACAGAAACCAAGGAATACACGTAGCACTGTAGACACAAACAATACTGGACGCTGGAGCACACACAGGGAACACTATTTATACACACAGGAGGAGGCGATGACGAGACACACCTGGGAGCAATGAAACATCATGGGAAACACCTGGGACAAATTAAACATGGGAAAGGAAGGCACATGAGGAAAACAACCACAAAACACGGAACAGGGTCTGACAACTCCATTGTGTATTATTCCTTACTTATGATCTCATATTATTTGGACAGTTTTAAAGCGATAATTTAAAGTTAAAACGCCTCAATGATTGATTTGTTTCTTACAAACACACAGCTTTTCACTTAGCAAGAGGTTAATTAAAGGACTGCAGTAGTGTAGATTATTGTGATGATTTTATCAGCTGTTTGGACTCTCATTCTGACGTCACCCATTCACTGCAGAGAGTCCACTTGTGAGCAAGTGATGTAATGCTAAATTTCTCTGAATCTGTTCTGATGATGAAACAAACATCTTCATCTTGGATGGCCTGTGGGTAAGTACATTTACATTTTTTGGTGAACTATTCCTTTAATGATTATCTTAAAAACATGTTTTTCCATGCAACCAATAAAGGACATGTATCAAGCACTAAAAAAACCACCATATTTAGCAGTGCCTGCCAAGTCAAGTATTATTGCTCATATTTTGATTTGAGTAAACTTTTGAACTTCAGAGAACAATTTGCTCTTCACATAATGTCTCTAGCAACTAAACTGCAACAGACAAATTTTTTTAAAAATAAATAAAAATACTCAGGACACCTAGCAACACCATGGCAACCACCTTCAATTTTGGAGGCAAGTTTCTTGGAAACGTCTAGTTTATTGAAAAGTTTAGATTATTTTTTTAATTAATTATTCCATGTGATCGGCATATTGTGAATGATGTGGCAGAATAATAAAGTTTCACTAAAAAGTAAAAATGTATAATGACTTTGGAGCAATGGAGCAGTGCACCTGGGTGTTTTATGGTCATGCTGATGTGAAGTGAAATGACACAAATCACCATAACTGGCACTGAGTGCTTATTTGCATCCCATGTCAAAATACAATGCATATCTCCAAATAGACTTCATGGAGTATAAATTAACAGCTAAACCCTTTCAACAATGCATTCCTACATTATTATTTTTTTTTTTACCTAATCTGTATGCAATGAAGAAAAATAAACAGATTTTGAATTTGAACACAATCATTTTAACAGAACCACTACAAAAAAGCACTGTGGCAGTACCATGGTACAAAAATGATATGTTAATTCCCCTGTACTTTGCTATGTACCATAATACTGAATAATTAGTGACAATAATTGCATGGTACTCCAGACAATAAACTATGGAGAATAAAAAAAAAAGAAAGAATATAAATTTATAGTTCTATAGTTGCATAGTTTTTTATAGTTTTTTTTTTTTTAATCCATCCAAATTATGGAAAATTATTGGTTACCAACATTCTTTAAAATATTATGTTGTGTTCTGCAGGGATGGACAGACAGACAGACAGATGATAGATAGATAGATAGTGTCACGGGTGCACTGCTGAGCAGAGTCAGGAGCAAGGAACGGAGAGAGACGAGGAGTACATCAATCCAACTGGGTTTTAATTTACACAAAGGAACACGGAACACTCACGCAATACATGGAGACATGACATGAACATGACCTGAACAATACCGGACGCTGGAGCACACACAGGGAACACTATTTATACACACACAGGAGGAGGGGATGACGAGACACTCCTGGGAGCAAATGAAACAATCAAGGGAAACACCTGGGACAAATTAAACATGGGAAAGGAAGGCACATGAGGAGCAAAACAACCACAAAACACGGAACAGAGTCTGACATAACGCCCCCCTCCGGAAGGCGTGTCCTCACGCCATATAACATCCAATGGGGAGGGGGGGGGGCACTCTGGAGGTCCCTCAGGACAGACAC
>NW_015554053.1:172629-184084 GCF_001515605.1 Sinocyclocheilus anshuiensis
TAGATAGATAGATAGATAGATAGATAGACAGATTAAAAGTGTTATATTACAGAACATTTTGAATCATTATTTTGAAATCTTTTATCATTATTTAAGGTGTTACTTATTTTTACGTTTAAAATCACATGCAAAGTGCTTGATTTTATAACTAATTAAAATATATAACGGTGGTGGATTTGATATTACATTAAAAGGTAATGTATTTTATGTACTAATCAGTCACAATGAAATTAAGTCACAAATCGATTAAGGTTGTTTTACTAATTATTTGACTGATTCAAAAGAACCAACTCATAGTGTGACTAATTTGATCAGGCTTTATTAGTTCTGATGACACAGCCTAAGATACACATTTTTTTCAGTGAAACATTGTCGGGGGAAAATACAACATAAATATAACCCCACTAATTTATTTAAACTTGCTTATGATTATCATCTACACAATGAATGCGTCTTTTTCCAAAGTTCAGAAACCAGACCACACAATGTTGCTGTTCTTTTCTCTTTTTATAATATAGTCAAGGCTGATTTATTTATTTTATTTTTTGAGAACCTTTATGTCTTTGAGTGAATGTTTTCTACTTTTTTTACTCACTGTATTGTGATGTGTACTTCACATCAGCCTCATTTGTACATTGGGATTAAAATGAGAAGCTTAAATCACACAAATCAGCAGAACTGGTGTTCTCTGGAATAGTCTTTGTAGAATAAGAGGATTTGGGTTGCAGTTCAGCTCTGGATGATAGAGATTGTTTATGGTGACGGAGATGCGCTCATAATCCCATTAAAACGAACTACAGGGCAGATCTTGCACTCATTGTGACCATTTGCACACCATTCTTATATCAGTCGTATTGCTCGTCGTGTAGCGAGAAGTAAACAGGTTGAAGGAAGTTGGACTAAATTCAGTGAAGCTGTGTGTCGTAACAGTATTTAAACTGATTGGATATTTTGTGCGAGTAACACGCTATGGGTTTGCTTGTGAAATTGCAAAGTGTTTTTCTTGACAAGGAGCATAAATAAAGCAGAGTAAATAAGGCCCTTCAGTGAATTATTGTATAAAGAACGGGACAAGGGTTTGACGGAAGATGTTATATGGGAGGACTCAGGAGAAATTCATAGAACCACATAATTAAAGCAGTATGTCCAAAAGTCCAGATCCTACACAACTAGAATATAATTTTCCATAACTATATTTGAGTAATATATCAGGTTTCTGCATGTCCGTAGCTCATGGGTTTGGGTGTTGGACTGACATTTCAAATCTTGTGCTGAATAACAAGTTGTTGCTCATTTCTTTTAGCATCTTGAATACAACAGTTCACTTCAAAATGATAGTATATGATGATAGATTTCATTTAGAAGTTCTCATGCTTCGAAATGGATGCAAATGTCTCATAAAAGTGGTCCATATGACTTGAGTATCATCTTTCAAGTCATCTGAAGTGATGTGATAAGTTTGTTTGACAAACAGATTAAAATGTAAGCCATTATTCGATTAAATATTAATTTCTTCTCTAGCTCTCCTTGGTGTATTAATGGGAGATTTAGTGATGTTAAATGATTTAAATATTAGCTGGTTAAAAAATACTTTTTAAATCTGTTTAACCCACTCAATAATCTTGATTAAAGGAGTAGTTCCCCAAAAAATGTAAATGTTCTGAAAATGTACTCACCCTCAGGTCTTCCAAGATGTAGATGAGTTTGTTATTTAGTAGATTATTTATTGGAACAGATTTGGAACTGTTTAGCATTACATCACTTGCTCACCAATGGATCCTCTGGAGTGAATGGGTGCCATCAGAATGAGAGTCCAAACAGCTGATAAAAACATCACATTAATCCACACGACTCCAGTCCATCAACTAACACCTTGTGAAGAGAAAAGCTGCGTGTTTGTAAGAATATGAGTCCTTTATCCCTAATATTTCTTTCTTCAGTGAAAAAGTGATCTTGTCTGAATCAGGAGAGAAATATGCACAGAGCACCAACCACCACTTACAAGTAAAAACTGTCCAAAACAGTAAAAATAAATAAATAATTAAATACGTCGGTGGATTATGATGTGAGAGGACCACAGAGAATGGACTTTATCACTGGAGGTAGCATATGTTGGCCAGAAGCTACAGTTAAAACGCTTCTCACTTCACAAGATGTTAATTGATGGACTGGAGTCATGTGGATTACTTCTGGATTATTGGGATGTTTTTGTCAGCTGTTTGGACTCTCATTTTGACGGCACCCATTCACTGCAGAGGGTCCACTTGTGAGCAAGATATGTAATGCTCAGTTTCATATTTAGAAGCTTAAATGATTCAGTCTCCATTATAATTGCTTGGAACTAGCTTGGAAGGTTTGACTTTTTATAAGGAAAAAAAAAAGTTTGACCTTTTCAACATTTTGAGGTCGTCTATTGTTTTTAGGTATGCTGTAATCCATAATACTCAGAGACAACATGAACATGAAACACCAGAGATTGCCACTCCCTAAAAATCCATTTCCCGTTATCTCACCCACAACAGTTGTGGCGTGAAGATCACTTCAAATCCCATTTTGGTCAGGCAGCTTCAGCCAGCTCAATCTGCTGCTTCACCCAGGCACAGTGAGAACAGAACACTTCAGTAATTACAACTTCTAAAAAAATAGAGACTTTTTCCAGAATTTTGGAACAGCAATGAGTATTACATGCACAAAAATTATAGCAACTGATTATACAGCAAAAAAAGGTGTTGACCTTATATACTCATTAAGGCCAACCGCTTAAAATATTAGAATATTATAAAAAATTGGAGACACATAGTTTACATGATTAGATCATTAACATGTCACATTTAGAATCAATAAGATTTTTTTTTCTTTATAATATTATTTTTATGTCAGTCAGTTATACTCCCCCAATAATAATTATAATTAATTTAATGAAAAAAAAAATGCTTTTAAATAAAAAATAAAGTGTTGATTTTTTTTTAATAATAATACTAATAATAGTTTTGTTTCATATTGTTTTTTATAATAAAAGTAATTATTAAAATCATAATACTAATTATACTAAAGTGATTATAGTAATAGCAAACTATTGGATTAAAATGATGAACTATTTCCTTGTTTTTCCGATGAAATTACTTTTTAATATCGACAGAAAGCATGCTCTCTTTCTCCCACTGTCTCTCTCCCACACAAATGCACAATACAGAGACAAACACGGAATCATACACACGCACAGATTTTATTGTCAGCACTGCCCGCGAGTTTATAGTACTACAGTGAATTATGAATTATTAAAAAAAAATAATAATCACTCAAATAATAATCATTATATTACTGACCTTAACAATTTAAAAGAAGATGAAAGTACTGTTATTTTCATAAATGAGATTGAGAATAAAATTACAATCATTAATAGGAAATAAATAAATAAATAAAAACAAACTCGTTACAGTAATGAGAAGTTTGGGGGGGAAATGTGTTTAATGATCTGAAATTAATGACAATGCAACAATCGCAATGGTCCAAATATAGGGTTCCTTTTTGTTTTTGCAAAATATAATTTATTTTAGTTTTTTTCTTCTGATTTTGGGGTGAAATGAGCCTTGGACATGTTTTTTTTTTAGATTCAAACAACACATTTCAAACACTTTTCCCCCATTATAAATAATATATTTTTTTTTTCTATCTTACAGTTAGCAGATGTTGGAAGGCAGAGATTGCCAAGCACAAAAGTTTATTGCATGTAATTAGCGCTCTCTAATCAACTTTATACATTTAATTACACTTGCAATCATCTCCACCATGCGAGATTTTTAAGAGTAATGCTCTCTCAAGCAAGAGTCCTATAATCTGCCATCAATTAGCTATTTCAGTTTAATTAACCATCACAACACAGGAAAAGGTGCAGCCACATGTCCAACATTAGCAAACTATAAATCAAGCTCTTAAAGAGATGCTCACCTCCGCCTGTCTGGGTTTCACTTCTAAACAATTTGCTTTTATTTTCTTCCAGAACAGGCTGAGCTGTAGCAGGATAGTGATTAACCTTGCTAGTCATTAAAAGTAACACACCGTGAAGAATTTACAAAGTCTGGCCCATTAAGTGTGCTGGGTTTAGAAGTTTTTAATTTACCCTTCCTTTCTTGTATTGGACTCCAGAGTGTAAGATCTGTAAATCTGTAATGGTGGATGGACCAGAACCAACAAAATGCATCCAGGTCTCTGCTGTGTGTATCCAGTATAACTTTTCTGACATTGGAAACTTCAGTCGTCCCTATATGAGAGACTGCTGGAGTCTCTCAAGACTTTGAGAAATAGTCTGGCTTTACGGCAAGGTCACTCTGAAAGAGGGAAACACTGCTCACAGTGACAGATCAGTACGGAGACAGCACTAAAATGGTAATTTCACTAAAATCTGCCATTACAAACTATTATAAATCTCAGAAATGATGGCCACAAATGAATATTGAATGTGGTGATAAATTACTGTTAGATGGTAATCTGCATAGCAGTAATTCACAACTCATGGGTGGCAACCAAAAATGGTCTATGTTAATATTAAAACTGCAGTAAAAGTAAAATGATCAAATGTAAATATAATGTATTTATGTACATTTACCATTTTTAATTACATTTCAAACAAAATGACTACTACTACTACTACTAATTAATAATAATAATAATAATAATAATAATAATAATAATAAATTAGTAGTAGTAGTAGTAGTAGTAGTAAAAATAAATGTTACAACACTTACCCACCTCCTTTATGACAAACTGATTGTGGGTTTCTTTATAATACTATATCCGTAAACTGTTTTACAAACTGTGTTATATATAGCATTGGGTTTAAAGTTTTGTGACACAGCATGATACAATACAATACAATACAATTAAATTTACATTTAGTCATTTAGCAGACGCTTTTATCCAAAGCGATATTATACACACACACATATATATAATTAATTAAATAAATAAATACATTACAAAAAATACTTTTTTGTAGCATTCAAAAATGGGAATATTATATGAAAGTTTGAGACAGTGCAAAAATAATTTAATGAAAATTAAAACAATAATTTAATCAAAATGTGTTACAACACTTCCCAGTCTCCTCTATGACTGATTGTGGATGTCCTTATTTTGTATCCACAGACCTAAAAATGAGTGACTGTGCAATTATTTGTAAAGGTCAATATCCTTTCCTGAAAGGTTTTGTAAATTAATAAGACACTTTCATTAATTATTGGGCAATGTGTTATCTGTGTTTGTGATGGTTTCGGTCATGTTTCCTCAAATCCTTTCCACCAATCTGGCAAAATAATTAAACGGAGAGTTCTCCTAAGACTAATTAACGCTCAAAGAGGAAAGGTTATTTTTCTGGTAAAGTGCCTCCCTTAAAAAGGATATTCACCAGAGACTTTGGGCCGGAAACAAGCCAGATGGGTGTTAAAGGGTGTTATATATATATATGGCGCAAAGGTCGTGGGTTCGATTCCCAGGGAACACACATACTGGTAAAAAAGTGTATAGCATGAATGCACTTTGGATAAACTTTGGAGTCGCTTTCGATAAAAGCGTCTGCTAAATGCATAAATTGTTAATTAAATTATATATATATATAAGGGCTGGGCAAGTTATAACGCAGTTTTTTATTATTATGAAAGTCCATTGCTCACTGGCTCTGAATACACATACAGACAAACCATGAGTCACAGGAGGGGTGGGATGTTGATCATTACTGGCTTGGGATGAGTGTCCTCACATGTCAACCAAATGAGAGCATTTGGGGTGGGCCTAAGACTGCAGCAGCGCTCACATGAAGCGCTCACGACTTCATAAGTGGGAAATAGTAAGTTTCCGATAGCACATGAAGACAGCAGAGAAGCGCTCTTGCTCAGCACAGTGGAGTGCATCGTTTTGTTAACTTTGTGGTTTATTATTTTGAGTCGTTTGGGATGTGGTAACACACGGGCCTCTCACAATATATTGCTTTACAGATCAATCACTCTTGCCGCTCAGAAATGTTCACGCAATCATGCTGCACGTATCATAAGTTCCGAGCTCCGGCGCGGTTAGCGCTCACACTCACTGATCTATATATAACTGAACCGGGCTCTGGCCCACCTCTTCCAACCAAACCAGGGCCGGTTAAACGGACCGCGCCCGAGCGCGGGCACGGAATGCTCACACTAGTCAAATTAACCGGGCTTTGGGGGTCAAACCCGCTCGGGCACGGTTAAGATTGCCTAGTGTGAGTACACCCTTATTCTCCCGCATCCCGCACACACGAATCTCACCCGCACTCGCCCATCAAGCGTTGTCCCGCGATAGTGCAGGTCTCTACTCGGAAGGTGCCTGTTATAATGTTATGATTGAGGCTCTGGACTCTGAGCATAACTTGTTTTTCTATAACAAACTATAAAATATTTTCTATGAAAACGTTAATGTCCTGGCAGTGGCAAATAGCTTGTTTTATATTTAATTTAATTACATTGATATTATAAATTGAGATTTAAAAGAAATATTTTAACTGCTATATGTAAAAGGAATACTGCTATAAAAGCACCTTATTTGTTCAAAGTGTTTGCAAACCAAATGTTATTGCACTTTTGTTCATATAGCAGTACTTTTAAATGGAAAAAAGTGCACAATACACTAGTTTTGAATGCATTATTAAATTTTGTGCATAACAATGTGATTAATCTCGATTAATCGCAGACAATCATGCAATCATTCGTGATTAAAAATGGTAATCGTTGTCCAGCACTTGTATGTATATATATATATATATATATGTATATATATATATATATATATATGTGTGTATGTATTTTTTTTTTTTTTTGTGTATTATATATGTATGTATGTATATATATATATATATATATACACCTTGCTACGTGTACTGTGTTAGGCTAACCGAGACCGTTGTATGTATATGTATATATATATATATAGTACTCTTCTCTGAGGTCCACTTATAATGTTATTACATTTTTTACTTCAAAAAACCTCATAATTTAGAAGTAATCGGCTATTTTCTGTCCTTTTTTGATCCCCCCTCATTGGAACGCTCCATTTAAATAGGCGTGGCGTATAGGCCAATTTCACACTTCCGGGTTTTTGTCTTCTGGATTAACCTGCGCTGGGTAAACTTATTTCCGATAGGTTAACAGCGATAGCTGTGCCTAACAAGAATTAGTTCACAAATTAAATATCATAAAAGCGTTTAAATTGTCTTGATGATTTATTGGTGAGACTACAAAGCTCTTATTAATAGATACATTTAAGAAATTATTCTAAATGTTGGTGCTTAACTTGATTATCGGCCATCATTCTCTGTGTCAGTGCGACTGTGCATTATCACACTCCATGTGAAAAATTCAGCGCTTTTTGCGATGTGCTGGGGAAATCATCGGCTAGCAGCTCCCTTCTCACACACACCTGATCCGATGATACCGTACATATTGAGAAGCCAGACTAGATCGCACCCTTCTGGACATATCATAAATGGCAACACTTATGTGAACTCTCAATGATGTTGAATCTTATTCACTCACATATGCTTCTGTCGCCATCATCTAAAATCTGTAAATATGTAGTAATAGTAGTAGTAGTAGTATATTGTTTCGGTTGCACATTTCATAGTTGCTCTGCTTACTGTAGATCAATGCAAAGACTGCAATTAATGTATGTTGTATGTGGTCTTGGAATCAATAATCAATGTGTTAGTTGTATTTTAATCTGTCAAGATTCGTTATAATATTGAATGCGGGATATAATGTTGGTAAGGAGGTAAGGCAAAGGTAAGGAGTCTAGAATTAGATCATTATTGCAGTGATTAATATGTTTCTGGTATATGTTTGGCAACATTCTTGTAACCCTAACTAATGCAGTAAGTAGCTTTCCATTTCTTAAACAACCATGTTGAAAGACGTTCCCATCTAGCCTACATATTTCAGGATGACAACACCACGATTGTGAAAGAGTGATTCAGTTTATGCACTCTAAAAAAATAAATAAATAATAATAAAAACAATTTAAAAAAGGGCACAATAGAGTATATTACTTTACATGTTTTTTTTTTGTTTTTGTTTTTTTTTTACAGATGCTTGTTGAAACAATGCACACCATAATCAAAGCTAAAGGTGGTCCAAATTAATTTCAGTATTCAGAGTATACATATATTCAGAAAGTATCAGAGTGTTATTTAAATAAATGCTTATAAAAATAATGATGCGAGCAGGTACTATATAAGTACTTCTGTTAATGACGCAACAGCTGGCGAATTAAAATCACCCGCCGGTACATTTGTGCACCATCTGAGTGTCCGTATAAGCTACAAACAAGTACAAATTAATTTCTTTGTAGATGATGTAACAACAACTTGGAAAACAGACAAAACAGAAAAGGTAAGAAGCAATATTTGAGAAAAGAGCTTACTAATATAATAGCGTCAGACCTGTAGCAGAACTAACTTTACCCAGCAATGACGTAACTTCCGATTCTTATGAAACTGTCCTATTCAGAGCCATAGAGAAGTTAATTTCCATTTAATGTATACCGGGCATAAGGCACAGGAGAGAACCAGCTTTGCAAATGTTAGCAAAGAAATTACAGGACATTGAACTGAACCAAACAGAGAGCACACAGGATAACGAGAAACTGAACAAGACACAGGTGATCATAATCATTGATTGGTGACCATGGGAACAAACTAGACACGGGGAAAACAGTAAACAGAAACTGATAAACTAAGGGGGCATTTATAAATGACACCATTTTAAACTAAAAACAGAAAACTTTTGATGCGTTTTGTCCGTTTATTTACATGATAATGGGATTTTTGGGGCCTGAAAAAAAAATGGAAATGGTTTTTGAAAACGGGTTTCAAAGTGCAAGTTTTAGAAAATGATGCTGTCATCGTGTCTGAGTAAACAATATTATTGGGCGATTTTAATCCCGAGGCCAGCATGAAAGACACTCAGGACAATTGATGGGCCTCTGCTGCGCGTCGTCACGAAAGCTTATCATTTGCATATGTTTTTAAGCTTTGTCAATTTCAATATGGTTCGAAAAACACATTATTTTTCACATAATTTACATTATTACAATACCTTTCTCCCCAGCCTGGCACAAACGGCTAAATTAGTTCCGGGTTTGGTGAAGGCCCGCCTTCCGAAAAACGAAATGTGTTGTGATTGGTTGGCTGTCCCAGTGTGTTGTGATTGGCGAACAGCTTAGACAGTGTTTCAGTACTGCCACGCCCCTTGCCAAAGCAGCAAGTTCCGTCTGCTCCGGTATAGTTAAGGATGTTATTAGCAGTTAATTGCTCTAAAAAGAGTTTTATGCTTTTAGAATGTGCTGCTTTGCCTTTGCCAAAACTTCTCCCTCTCTTTCCCAAGATAAGTTTCATGAGGTTTCATAGAAATATACCGCACTAACAACATTTTTATGTCACTCTGCATTTGTAAGCCAGTGGTTAACCAAACTAGAAATGATCGCTCTTTCTCCCGGTTCCGATCCCTTATTCATTTATTCATTCAATTCCCTTTAGACTGTGAATAAGGCTTAATTCATATTCGCAGTAAAATGGAGCGTGGTCTCATTTGCAGAACTCACTAACTTTCAGGACGATCCAGTTTATCAAAGAAGAACAAACAGTGTATATTCAGCTTCTGTCGAGTTAGTTTGAAACACTGCAAAGGGTGTAATAGCATTTGCAGTTCTTTCAACCCATTAATGGGCTTCCCGTCATAGCCTAGAGTGTCGTAGTGAAAGAGGAAGAGAGAAACTGGCTTCATAATTGCATCTGAAGTACCACATTTCAAGCTGTATTCAATTATCTGGCTGTCAGTGCTAAGTTCAAAACTGCCGGATCCAAAACTGTTATTACGGTAACTACATTTAGTCGCATAATAAATGAGGTGAAAGTTGTAGTTTTTAGATAGAATAATTTTGGGCTGGATATAGATGAAGGGTTTATCCAATGTTTTTGGTGTTGGCAGCCTTGGATGCCTGAGACTGTCTGTACACTAGAAACGTGTGGCATGATGCGACAAACTAGACCGTCCCATTAGAATCAATTAAACTGTCTACCATGTAAGCATTGCAATGCTGCTCAGCATTGGTATGAATAATCAGAGCAGTTTAGCTTTGTTGCAGTGTCAAAAAAAAAAAGTTAAATTGGGTTATTAAAAGTGAAATTATTTTAATTTCATTATACTATACTAAAAATATGTGATATATATATATATATATCCCTCATCCGTCCCTCCCGAACCTATAACAAAAGTGTCCCTCACAGGTCAAAATGACCCAAAGGCTAAAAATGACACTATTTTTTTCCTTGGTCCAGAAATCTGTAGTAAATTAGCTCAAAAGGGAAATATTTATGACTAATTATAACTGGTTATGATATATATAATATTTAGATTAGATCTTCGAATTAACTGTAGCAGAATCAATATTACCATTACTTGATCTGTCCGTCCACCGAGCAGACAAAATAATCATTTATCAATTAAAAGAAAGATTATTTTCCTGGCCAAGGAAGAATACTTTCCTTTCTTATGCAGTGCTAGCAGTAATTTAACATATGTAGCAAGGGTTCAAAACATTCATTGACTTCGAATTGTGAGCAGCAAACAGAGGCAATCGATCGTGAATATAAGGGATTTAATAAATGAAACTATATCTAACATATAACTAACTAAGCAAAACACATATATACAGAATGAAACAAAGTAAGGAAAAAGAGAGAGGAGAGTACAAGAATGGCAGTATTTTACATCAATCTTAAACACAACATAATGAGAATCAACAGAGAATCAAAAATCACCTTAAAAGGGGCTGAAACTTAAACACGCATTTAAATAGTTGTAAACGGTTACTTGCATTGGCTTCGATTGCTGAACAAGAGTTTTGATGTGGTAGACAACGGAGGTCTTTGATGAGTTCGTTAGGAGTGAGCTGGAAGTTTACTTCTGGTTCTTCTGAAGAAGGAAAAGTCCACAGCGACTCGAAGTTACTTGAAGATAAAAACTGCCGGAAAATAAACACTCAAGAGGAAAATCTTGAGAGTCTTGGAAAAGTGTTGTCTCAAACGAAGAGGGTTTCTGAGCAAAGATTACCTATAGGTGAACAAAAATGGCTAGAATACAGAAATTAACTTTAAATTTGAATTCAAACATTGTTTAAACTAAATTTAAAATAAATGAGTGGTAAAGTTAGAAAGAAGAGGGGGAAAGAACCCTGATTAAAAATAAAAATAAAAAAGGGAACAAAACAAACAAACAAACAAAATTATAAAAATAATAGAAGAGAATAAAGTAAAAGAAATAATACTGGATATGAAAAACTAATACAAAAACAAGAAATAAAAATAAAATTAAAAAATAAAACTGCAGGTAACTAGAATGGCTGGAATGATAATGACTAACGAAGCAGAAGGGAAATTAAA
>NW_015554053.1:184183-192176 GCF_001515605.1 Sinocyclocheilus anshuiensis
AACAGGAAGGTAGAAGGAGTTCAAGAAGTGTTAGATACTTAAACAGCCTGCCCTCTAGTGTTAGTTTAAGGTACTGTGCCTTAACTCCAATCGTGCTTAAACTGATAGCGTTTAGTGTGAGACTATTCTGATTCTAACGGAATTTACTGCAGTTATCACAGGAACACTGAGAGTCAAATCCCAACAGATTCTACAATTTGTGCAACTTAACTGCACAATGATGTGTGTGGCAGGATTTCTTCGCTGCCAGTACACAAATAAACACTATAAACAACAGGGTTTCTTCGCTGTTGTTATGCAAATTTCACTTGATCAAGGTTTTAAAAGCTCCCATTTACATTTCAATCAGTCTCCATAAAACCCCAAAGATCATGCATGATTCTACGCAGACGCTACAAATCTTATATTGATCCATTTTTATATATATTTTTCTAAATATTTATGTAGGTTTTCCTATTATTTTTTTGGTGAGTTTTATTATATTGACCTTTTATTCTGGATATGTTTAAGAAAATATAAGCAAATAAGCAGTTTTTTGACATTATGTCCCCTAAAAAATAAAACAAAGACACAATTTCAGTCCTGTTTCATCAAAAACCAACAGATGGCCTTGGAATTGAGTCACTGAGTGCCTCTGATGCCATCTGGTGGTGAAAAATTACATACAATTGCATTTTATGGTAACAGCCACTAAGGGCCCTATAGAACCCTATGGAGTTTTTTAACTGAGCAAAACAAGTGAAACATGAGAAATGAAATAATCTTAAGGCTTCAGTTTGGTTGTTTATGGGTTAAAATACATATTGAAACATTACAAAATCCATATTTTGTAAAAAAAAAAAAATAATAATTCTAACTGAATTATAACCTAAATATATGTATATTCATACAATTTCATAAATACTAAATAATATGATATAAACTCATTGGTCTCTACCACATCACTCAAATTTAACTGTTAAGTAAAAAAAAAAAAAAAGGAAAACTGACAGTCATATCCCAGCAGAAACATGAAACATATTATAATGTGTTATATGAGAGTGTGTGCACCATGTGTGTGTGTGTGTGTGTGTGTGTGTGAGAGAGTTTTTTCTGCATTGGGGATATTCTGTAGTCTCAGCCCTTCGTTTGGGTATAAGTCTTTACTGGATTGGCTCAGATTTTGTATATAAAAAAAAATCAAATGTAATGAAAAATGCAGTTTTCTCGTAAATTCCATTAATTCCTATATGGGTCAAAATGACCTGCGAGGGACACATTTGTTACTTTTTTTATTGCACCCATTTAAACTCCTCGAATCCACTCAAATTTTTTTTTTGTGTGTGTATTCCCGGTGCAAGTGTGACAAAAGTAAAGAAATCTTGGACCGGTACGATCAACACACGATTTTTTTAATTTTTTTGAAAATAATTTTCGGGTCAAAATGACCCGAGGGATGGATGAAGGATATACCCATTAGTTTTTAATAGTTATATTAGTTAATAAATTACTTACTGTTACGGGGCTGACGAGACGTGAGACGTGTGGATCCATCTGCAAGCTTTTATTTAAGAGACGTGGTCATAACAGGCAGGGTCGAACAATGGCAAACAGGAATATGGCGGGCAAAACACAAGAATAGTCCTAGGGCTAGCGTAGGTCAACGATCGGCAGACAGAATCACAGGGGAGAGACTAGAGGGATAAATCCAGGAAAACAGGCAAAGATCAGAAACCGAGAAAACAGACAAGGCAAGGCAAAACAAGGAAACACAGGCAGGATAACAGGAACTAGGAATAATATCCGGCTAAGCAATACTCGGCAGAGAATGGTTGTTTGAGTGAGTGTTATATAGTGAGTGAGTGATATGAAACAGCTGTGTGCAATCAGTGCTGTGTGCAATCAGTGCAATGATGATGGGATATGTAGGGACAGGCAGAGAGTTCACAAACGGCCTCCATAGCCGTGATAGGGTAGGACGAGGATTCACAGATGGCCTTCTTAGCCGTGACAGGACAGGCAGAGAATTCACATATGGGTACTACTGACACCTCTGGAGGTTCTGCAGCGGGTGCCGCCACCTCTGGAGGTTCTACAGTAGTGCTCTCAGGATACAGGGAGAGTTCTGCAAAGGTTCCTTCGACCTTGATATGACAGGTTGAAAGTGCGTTTCTGGGCACCACCACCACGCAAGGAGCTGAAGCGAGCACCGCCGCTTCGGGAGGTTCTGCAGCATGTGCCGCCACCTCTGAAGAGATTGCAGTGGACACCATGGCCTCTGGGAGCACAGCAGCGGGCACCGCTACCTCGGGAGGTTCTGCAGCGTAAGCCGCCACCTCTGGAGATGTTGTAGCCGGTGCCGCTGCCTCTAGCAAATCGGCGGTGGAGTACGCTGTGCAATCAGTGCTGTGTGCAATCAGTGCAATGAATGATGGGATATGTAGTCTGGGGTGCTATGCAACAGTGTGTAGTGCGAGAGTCAATGAAAATGGAAAGGGTGACCTCTGATGGCTAGCAGACGGAAGTTCATGGACCGGATACGTAACACTTACATTACATTTAATTATAATATTTAATTATACTTATAATTATATTTTATATTATTACTATGTTATTGCTATGTTATTACTATAAATACTGTATCTATAAAATAGACACAATTTGTTTCAGTAAATAATTCATTATGTTTTATTTATTATCTGGCTAGAATAGAAACAAAAACAAAATAAGGGGTCAATCAAAACAGTTTTAGTGTAATCATAAAATATAGAGGGGAGCATGCATTTGCGGTGGCAGGGCCACGGCATTGGAATACCCTGCCTTTAGAAATTAGAATGGCCCCTTCTCTGCCTGTCTTTAAGTCCCTACTAAAAACCTATCTGTTTTCCTTAGTGTATTGATTACTGTTATTCGGTAATTTTTTAATGGGTTGTTCATATTTTTATTTTGCTTGCTTTCTTTGTATGTTTTTATACATTTCTCTTCTGTAAAGCACTTTGGTCAGCCTAGCGGCTGCTGTAAATGTGCTATACAAATAAAATGAACTTGAACTTGAACTATACGATAAAAATGTTATCACATACAGTAATGCCATTCAAAGTAATACTATACTCGCAATATTATATATTGTAATGAGGATATAGCATAAGTTTGTGATACAGTGGAAAATGTAAGTAGGATTATTAGTATTAAGTATTAATCTGTCATCTTTCAGCTAGTGCTTCTCAGCTTGCCCTGATAACTGTTAATTTGCACAGACTTCACCTGCTGTTTTGCATGTCATTGTTAATTTACTCTATGCAACGACCAGCTTATCTTCTTGGAAATGTCTTCATTACATATGTAAAACATATGTACTACATCAGGATGGGACTGAGTGGGTTATCAATCTTCTTTTGAGCTGCATACCTCTTCTCCCATTATCTATAACAATGTTCTGCTTGAAAGAGCTCTCTTATCATGGTAGCATGCTCACTTGACTTATCCAAGGACCTACTGACAGCTATGTATACACTGTCACACACAGCAGAGCTACCTTAGCATGATATTGACATCATGGCGGTTTGTGGCTTTTTTAGAGGTGGCATTGCTAGTGATGATAGTCTGTTGAGTCTTGCATATTTCCAAGCTTATGCATCCAAACTGTACCTTAAAGTCATCTAAGACCAACACAAGAGAGCTCATGCAGCCCTATAATACATGTAATAGTTTATTTTTTATTTATTTTTTTGCTATATTTTTCACATGAAGTAGCATTCTCATCTGAACTTCCAGGGATTCTTCAAATAAGGTATTTAATCTTGTGAATTTTTATTTTTTTAAGTATTCATTAAGTGTCCAAATAAATTTTGAAACAACTGGTCATGGGTCAGTTATTCCTTCCTTCCTTCCTTTATTTTCTATGCTTTGGCCACAGTTGCATATAGGCAATGTCAATTATTGGTAAAACTTTAGTTTAGGGAGCAATTCTAAAGGCGGTCGCACACCGGACGAGAAGCACTGCGCCGCGCCACGTCTAGAACAATTCGTACAACACCACGTAGATGTGCGCTGTGGACAGACACCAAACGGTGACACCAGTGTGCATACACTCATAGAAAACTATGTGTTTGAATTTTAAAGACATGGCGCGACGTGATGCTGCACTGCGGTTCTTGCCCAGTGTGCGACCCCCTTAACTATTAACTAGTTGCATATTAGCATGCATATTACTAGCATATTGACTGTTTATTAGTACTTCTAAAGCACATATTAATGCCTTATTCTGCATGACCATATTTCAGATCCCAAAACCATACCAAAATTTAACAACTACTAACTATTAACAGGCAGCAAATTAGGAGTTTATTGAGGCAAAAGTTGTAGTTAATAGTTAATAGTGAGAATTGGTCCCCAAACTAAAGTGTAACCTCAAAGATCATATCCAGATTTACATTTAGTAAGAAATTAAATTGCAAGCTGGCATTTAGCTGATTATATCCATTTGTTTTTACATTATACTTATTACAGTGAAGTCCCCTTAGAATAACCCAAGGTTAGTTACTAAAACACAAAATAAATAAATTATCACTACAATTTATTTCCATGTTATTCACAGAACAAAACATATGATAAAGAATATGTATGTATTGTGTCCTGTATCACATATGCAGTCTAGTTAGCTTTGTGTTACAGGATTAAAAGATGTTGCTGTAATATACAAATTAGCAATTTAGCTAATGTTTTTTAACTCAAGGTGCACTCATTAATGTTGTGAGAATTAAACACACACAGACGCAAACACAAAAAGTGGTTTTGAGAAGTTTCATTAAAATGCACTCACACGAGATCAGTCTAACAGAGAACGTTGCTTTATTCAACATGAGGTGGGTCGCACTTGGGTGCCGCCATTTTGAGATCACATGACCAGCCATGTTACACAAGCTACTAATACTACTACTACTGCTTCTACTACTAATCATGTTTACTTTGTAAAGCTCTTTGGCCAAGCCAAGGCATTTTACAAAACACACACACATAAAAGTACACCTGAACACATCAAGCCAACCAAATAAATGAATAACATACATAAATTATACACTACAGACACAACATACCAAGAGAAGTTGAGTCAACTGCAATGATCAAAGTGATGGTAAGGCTCAGCACATGTGCAATCCTCCAGGCAGATCAAAGAGAATGAGTATGAGTGGGGAAATAAAATGTTTAAACAAGAACCTTACTGAGTTTTTTAAACACAAAAAAACATCAACAAAACCTTAGTGAGTGAGTCTTTAAAGGACTCTTATTTCAGACACCGTAACCCTGCAGTAAGCTTAACTGAAGTGTATTTGCCAAAGGCACAACTGTGGTGTTTCTGCAGAAAAATTGGAATTTACAACCTTTAGCCATCAGCCCAGCATTGTACCCAATATGCCTTGCCACCCATTACACAGCAACTGGCAATGTGAAATTATTTGTTACAATTATATCAATAAATGCTCAGTGGCGTTATGTCTGAAAGCTGGACATAAAAAGGAAGTGCTTAGGACAGAAAACACTCAATCACACCTCTAATTTCCATGTTTCACATGTGTCCTGGAGCACTACACATCACAGGCGGTGGGAGTTATCTTCTGTATATGCAGCAAAAATGCTGTTTATATTACAGGGAGGCTTCACTCAGTTGGACCTGAAGTCCCTGGTGAGTTCATTTTATTGTTTGACCTCATTCTTGGATTCTGAACGCTAATAGACTGGTGAGCTTTTTATGTGTCTGGGCACTTTTGAGATGTTCATTTGCATTTAACTCCAGAAGAGAATTAGCTGGTGTATATGCAGAGATATATCTGTTTGCCATCATCTGAACCTCGCCTGTTTTGACTAGGGCTGAACGATTAATTGCATTTGCGATAATATCGCGATATGATTATAGCTCTCGCAGTACTTTGATGAAACACCCATCAGTCTAGCATCGCTGCTTCAAGTCAAGCGCGGGCCATCAGCAGAAAAAGAAAAGAAATAAAACCGTAAACAGCCAAAAGACTTAACTTAGAATGGGAGATGGATCGGTTTGTGGAAGCGAAGAGAAAAGCCATAGATGAAGTCGCACAGACCCAGGCAGGTGCTGGTCATTTAAAAGCTAAATGCAGAAAGAAAGCCTGTGTGTGTCCTATGCCTTAGCGGACAGCATGAAACCCACAAAACATAAATAAATAAATAACAGAGAGAATAATAATAACAGTTATTCTGTATGTTGTTTCATAGTTGTCATCATCTGAGGTCCTCTGAGGGGTTGGCATCATCTCTTGTCAGGTATTGACCAAAGAGATGTGTCTTTAATCTAGATTTAAAAAGAGAGAGTGTGTTTGAACCCCGAACGGGCTTATCATGGCAATTCCAGAGTTTGGGAGCCAAATGCAAAAAAGCTCTCCCTCCTTTAGAGGACTTTGCTATCCTAGGTACTACCGAAAGTCCAGAGTTTTGTGACCTTAGGGAGCGTGATGGATTGTAGCATGGTAGAAGGCTAGTTAGGTACGCAGGAGCTAACCCATTAAGGGCCTTATAGGTAAGTAATAATATTTTGTAACATACGGATACGTAATATGATCATATTTTCTTGACCTGGTAAGGACTCTAGCTGCTGCATTTTGGACTACCTGTAGCTTGTTTATTGAAGATGCAGAACAAACACCTAGCAGTGCATTACAATAGTTCAGTCTAGAGCTCATGAATGCATGAACTAGCTTTTCTGCATCAGAAACAGGTAACATGTTTCGTAACTTGGCAATGTTTCTAAGATGGAAGAATGCTGTTTTTGTGACATGGGAAATATGATTCTCAAAAGACAAGTTGCTATCTAATTATATACTGTATATATACTGTATAGTTTTGTAATCGATCTATGAGTATGTCATGATCTATAGCAGTGGTTCCCAAAGTGGGTGCCGTGACAACTGGATAGGGGTGACGTAGAATCTTAGCTTTTTTCCAATTTAAACAACCTAAAATAGAATCGTACCATATAATAAATTTTCACAGCATATATAAAAAATAAAAAATAGGCTATATCGAAACACCAACATATGAGCATGCCCAAACGAAAATAAATAAGCAAAAAAACACTGATATATTTCATACTTATTTAAAGTTTAAATATGTATTTACCTCCAATTGGACTGTTCTCAGGAGAGAATCACCCCGTCCGCTCCACCCTTTGTACTGGTGCGCACTCAATTTTATATTTCACGCAATGATTGACAGGACACAAAATTTGTGTTGCTGCTATAGAAAGTGTTGACGGTTCCTTTTCAAGGGAACTTCGAACTGCGTCCTCTAGGGGTCGCTATGGGGAACACCACAACCACGACGCCAGGCTGAAGCACATCATCCTCTTCTTCGTCTTCACTGACCGTTTGTTTATGTTAGCGTTAAGCTAAACACGACTAGGAGTGCATGTTTCTCGCCAGAGGCTTTGCTCTGATACCTGCAGTTTCACAGTGCTTTGTGTGTGTGTGTGGTGAAGAGCAAGCACGTTCAGCTCTCGAGGGAGTTGGATGCGCTCTGCATTCATTGCTTATTTCTTGTGAGGGATAAGCATGAATTGAATGTGATCGTTTCACGAGGAGGCGGCTTGTGCTCATTTTGATGCATTCACGGGACTACTGAGGGGGATGTGAGTATTTTACCATTTACCCAAGTTTGTAGATAGCGTTTGCATGAGTGCGTGTGCCTCTCGGGGGAATAGCGATGCATTCGCGGCAGCAGTTTTCGTTCACGCTTGATTTCCTAGGTAATCTAGTGGTTGGGCGGAGCGTGGTTAGCTCCCGCGGGAGCTGAATGCATGCTACGCGTTGCGTCGCGTTGAGAACATGGAAAGGACCTGACGGGAAATGTCTCCCTATCAGTAATTTCCTTTTGTTTATATAGGAAATGTATAGTGAGGATCTGTCTGCAGTCATTGGACAGATGGTTTATATCATGTCCTTCTCAGATAACCACATTATACTGCACTCCGGCCTGAAAAAAAAAAAAA
>NW_015554053.1:192562-194137 GCF_001515605.1 Sinocyclocheilus anshuiensis
TTTTTTTTTTTTTTTCAGGCGGGAGTGCATCCATAGATTCCAGCATACTAGTTATGCCAACATCGAGGGGATGCGTGAGAATGGTTATGAGAAGATGCCACCTGTTGAAGAAATGCTGGCCTGCTATCTCTCCATGGGGGAGAAACCTTCTCTTAAGGCACGGCAGCAGGTCAGGCTGCAGTCTCGTTGCACACCATGGTGGTGCTTCAGGCTTTTCAGGCTGATCTGCTGAAAGACCTGGATAAAGGCAGGGTCTATCCCCTGATGAGGTGGCTGAGTTGCGTCGCACCACGGATTTTGCTCTCCGTGTCCCTAAGCAGGCCGCCACTGCCATTGGCAGATCCAAAAAATGGCAGCCATGGTGGTTATGGAGAGACGTCTGTGGGTGAGTCTGGTGGTTATCGGGTCGAAAGAGAAGGGCTTTCTTCTTGATGCGCCGGTTTCCCCTTCTGAGCTTTTCGGCACTTCCGTCGAGACGGTGGTCGTGAGGTTTTAGGAGGCCAAGACGTGCTCGGCTGCCTTTAAATCCTTAATTCCACAAGGGTCCAGACTTCGGATTTCGCCTCCAGCCTATATCATGAGCCTGAGTCATGCGTGGGAGCCATGGTTGGTGAGTGCGATCTATTTTTATCTACTCTACTGCTATTTCTTGTGTATTTGATGCTAGCCTTTCTCTGCAGCGCTACTCGGACCTGTTCTGTTTTTCTGACTTTAGGTTTGACCCACCTGCTAAGTCAGGACCTCCTGCTGTTGACCGATTACAGTGATGGTTTCACTCATCGGTTCTGGTTCCAGGCTGGTGATAGCCCTCATCTTCGGCTTGGACACGCAGCCTGGGCTTCTGAGGAAGTCTCCCAGCATCAGGTCCCCAGTATAACGCTGCAACCTCAGGACCTGTGGGTCCTTCTCGTGGGCTAGTACTCTTCTGAGTACATGCTTCGCGACATGCTCCCTATCTGCTGGCCAGTGCGAACTACTAATTTCTCACCCTGAGAGGTCTCCCGAGATTTGAATTGTTCCTTAACCTTCATTCACGTTCTCTGAGCTCAGTGCTCCAGACGGTCGGGCCCGTGGGTCCTCACTGTCACACTGACCTTATTGTTGAACCAATAATCACCCCTCTGTGGAGTGGGCTGGAGTACACTGCGTTCCCTGAGGTAAGAGGGATTTGTGTTTCTGTGGGAAACCCTCTTTTGTGCTTCTGCTCTGAGGAGCAGTAAGCTCTACGCATGAATGGTTATTGGGTCCCGCTATTTCTTCAGATTCTATCTTGAGTGGCTGAGGACTTCTGGGCATCTGTGAGCAGATCTCTATAAAATCCATACTACATACTATGGACACGCTAAGCTTCTGTGCACTTTCTAAAATCTGCATGGTGGTAAGTGTGTATGCTAAGCGCTAAGCACACTTTCTAAAATCCTGTATGGTAAGGGTTACGCGTTGTCAGCCTTGTTCCCTTTCTCTGAGTTGGCTTAGGCCCCGGTACTCGCCTTGGGCTCCACTCAACTAGTGTATCACTGTTGATACATTTCTGAGCAGGGTGAGCTCCCCTCACCTCAGAGGGTTGTCTTTGAG
>NW_015554053.1:194173-194514 GCF_001515605.1 Sinocyclocheilus anshuiensis
GGGGAAAACCGGATTGTGTTTCTACATCAACGAAAGTTGGTGTTCAGATGTAACAACGCTGGAAAAGGTAGAAAAGGTATATTTAGAGGCACTCATCATAAACTGTAAACGTTTCTACTTGCCGCGGGAGTTTTCCTCTTTCATTCTTGTGAATGTGTACGTGCCTCCGGACGCGTGCGTGAGCGCCACGATGCAACAGCTGGCCGAACAAATAACTGAAATGGAGCAAAGGTACCCAGACTCTATTCTAATCATTCTTGGAGATTTTAACAAATCAAATCTCTCCCGTGAACTGCCAAAATACAAGCAGCACATTACGTGTCCCACAAGAGACAGCACTA
>NW_015554053.1:195835-196177 GCF_001515605.1 Sinocyclocheilus anshuiensis
GCGTACAGAAGTGGGGATAAAATCTTGTATAACCAGGCCAGGAACAGACTAACAAAGGAGATCAGAGTGGCTAAAAAAAACTACTCAGAAAAGCTGAGAAAAGAGCTTTCAGCAAACGATCCGGCGTCAGTATGGACTGGTCTGAGGCACATCACCATGTACAAGACACCACCCCCACAGTCTGCGGAGAATCAACAACTGGCTGACGATCTGAATGTGTTTTACTGCAGATTTGAAAAGGATCGTATACCACCCCCCATCCACTCTGATCAGCACTTCACACATTCACCTACCACCCCTGCAACCCCCCTCCCTCCCTCCCCCACCATTCAACCTGTGCTT
>NW_015554053.1:196298-198018 GCF_001515605.1 Sinocyclocheilus anshuiensis
TCAGTCTGAACAATTAATCTTTCATAATTATACATCGTCCATCACAACTAACATAGTTATATTATATTAAACTGCACACTTTGTAAATAACATATCTGCACACTAATAAACATATCTGTACATTTATCTAAATAATTACATTTTTTCCTATACTTCTATTTCTGTATATAGTACATTATTCAATTTTTCTTTTTATTATATTAGTGTTATATTACATCCCTACTGTGTTATTCCTATGTATGCCTGCACTATCATGTATGTCTGCACTATGTTTGTACTTTCTTCTACACTGGAAGCTCCTGTCGTCAAGTCAAATTCCTTGTGTGTGTAAACATACTTGGTAATAAAGCTCTTCTGATTCTGATTCTGATTCTTTGTGCTTCTGCTCTGAGGAGTAGTAAGCTCTATACGCATGAATGGTTATTGGGTCCCGCTATTTCTTCAGATTCTATCGGGTCTGGTTATACGGGACCTACGCTCTCTATCGAGAGAGAGCATGAGACTGTGTCCAGCTGCACCAGTGGACTGTCTCTTATTGGGCCCTGCTGGATTACCCCTTCTAATCTAGCGCTCCCTTCTGGTCGAGCTAGAAGTGCTCCCCTCTCTGTGAGGGTTAGCTAGGAGTCGCTCCGTGGGAGTGACATCAGGTAGTTGGGCCGCTTGCTGCTTCCCTGATAAGCTGCCTCTATTCGGGTCAAATCAGGCAGTGCTCCCCTCACCTCAGAGGGTTGTCTTTGAGCCTGCCGCTCCCGATTGAGTGGCTGAGGACTTCTGGGCATCAGTGAGCGCAGTGCTCCCCTCACCTCAGAGGGTTGTCTTTGAGCCTGCCGCTCCCTATTGAGTGGCTGAGGACTTCTGTGCATCTGTGAGCAGATCTCTATAAAATCCATACTATGGTAAGTGCACACGCTAAGCTTCTGTGCACTTTCTAAAATCCACATGGTGGTAAGTGTGCACATTAAGCACTCTGTGCACTTTCTAAAATCCACATGGTGGTAATTGTGCACGCTAAGCACTCTGCGCACTTTCTAAAATCCTGTATGGTAAGGGTTACGCGTTGTTAGCCACATTCCCTTTCTCTGAGTTGGCTTAGGCCCTGGTACTCGCCTTGGGTTCCACTCAACTAGTGTGTCTCTGTTGATACACGTTTAAAGCATCGCTCTCCTCACTGTAGAGGGTCATTTATGAGCATGGTGCTTTCTTCCGAGTGTTCGAGTTCTCTCCCCTTCTGAGGAGTTGAATTCCCCGCTCCGTGGCCGGTTCTCGTGGTGGTGTTTAGCAGTACTCCTCTCTATCAGAGGGTTGCCTATGAGCACGCTACTCCTTTTCTGAATTCGGAGTTCTCCTCTCACGTGGAGAGTTGAGTTCTCTGTTTTCCCAGAGCACCTGGAACCAGCAAGATCAGGCGAACTAGGCCCTTCCTCTGCCTCCCTGATGCGCTGGGTTTTTGGCTAAGCTTGCAGTATGCTTACCCTTCAGGATTTCTAATGAACATGCCGTAGGTCGAGCCCCCTCTTGGCTGAGAGCTGGGTGTTATGCTCCCTCAGCTAGGTAACTTACTGCTAGCCATTCCAGCATTATATCATGAGGATGAGCTGGTGATTCTCAGACGTATGGTTCTTGGGATGTGCCATTTCCACCTATGGTCTGCTCCTTCAGAGTGCCACAAGGGCCCCTTAGAACGGTATCTTTAAAATCCATGTTATGGTAAGTGTGCACG
>NW_015554053.1:200681-201799 GCF_001515605.1 Sinocyclocheilus anshuiensis
GATTTCCCTCCCCTTCAGAGGAGTTGAATTCCCCGCTCCGTGGGCTGTTCTCGTGGTGGACTTTAGCAGTGCTCCCCTCATTTAGAGGGTTGCCCATGAGCACGCTACCCCTTTTTCTGAAATTAAAAAGTTCTCCTCTCATGTTGAGAGTTGAGTTCTCTGTTTCCCAGAGCACCTGGAACCAGCAACATCAGGCGAACCAGGCCCTTCTTCTGCCTCCCTGATACTCTGAGTTTTTTGGCTAAGCTTGCAGTACGTTTACCCTTCAGGGTTTCTACGAACATGCTGTAGGTCGATCATCTGCCTCCCCCTCTTGGCTGAGAGCTGGGTGTTATGCTCCCTCAGCTAGGTAACTTACTGCTAGCCATTCCAGCATTATATCATGAGGATGAGCTGGTGATTCTCAGACGTATGGTTCTTGGGATGTGCCATTTCCACCTATGGTCTGCTCCTTCAGAGTGCCACAAGGGCCCCTTAGAACGGTATCTTTAAAATCCATGTTATGGTAAGTGTGCACGCGAAGTCCCTGTGCACTTTCTAAAATCCACACTGTGGTAAGTTCACACATTAAGCTTTTTGCATTCTTTATAAAATCCTGTATGGTAGGGGCTACGCGCGGCGGCTTTGTGCCCTTTCTTGAGTCGGTTAGGCCCCGGTTCCACCTTGGGCACCACTCCACCTATGTGTCAGGTGTGATTAACAGGGTGTTGCTACTAGGGCTCTGTTGAGACAGTTCCTTCAGCAAAGCTCATGCAGAACAAGCGGTAGCCCCCTGGGTGACAGGCCAAGACCTAGTACGATTCTAGGCACTTGGTCGTATCCCCTTAAAGGAATCTATTCCTGATTCCAAGCCTTGAGCTCTACCCCGGGCCCAGGAGTTCTGGCCCTAACAGGTAAGTTTTTGGGGTATGTAGCCTAGGCCTTTGGCCGTAGGGGATAATGTCACTGACATCCGTCTTAACGTCCCAGGGCCAACTCCCATGGCTATGGTAGAGTTGGTACTTAGTGCTCGCCATGGTTTTCTGGCATGCACTCCCCTCAGCATGATGGCGTAGGTATACCGTTCCCCATAGCGACCCCTAGAGGACGCAGTTCGAAGTTCCCTCGAAAGGGAATGT
>NW_015554053.1:201968-205887 GCF_001515605.1 Sinocyclocheilus anshuiensis
TAGTGCTCGCCATGGTTCTGGCTTGCACTCCCCTCAGCATGGTGGCGTGGGTATACCGTTCCCCATAGCGAACCCTAGAGGACGCAGTTCGAAGTTCACTTGAAAGGGAACGTCTCAGGTTACGTATGTAACCATGGCTCCCTGAGTAGGGAACGAGACACTGCATCCTCTAGGTTCTCTGCCATGCTTCGGACACAAGCTTCAGACGAAGAAGCGGATGCAGTGTTCTCCCAGCGCCTATTTATACTATAGTCACACCAGTAGTGACGTCATAGGCTGTCGCTGGCCAATGTTATTGTCATTTTTAGATATATGCTTCAGACACCGGTCACGCTGAAGGTGTTCCCCCATAGCGACCCCTAGAGGACGCAGTTCAAAGTTCCCTCGAAAGGGAACTACATTCTGTTCCCTATAGCGACCCCTAGAGGACGCAGTGTCTCGTTCCCTACTCAGGGAACCATGGTTACATACGTAACCTGAGACGTTTTACCGGTGTGAAGCCACAACACTGCCCACCGCGGCACCGCCCCCACCGTCGTTTAGATTTTTTATAGTAATAAAAATAATTTAGTTCACTACAATTAAAACTGAATGTGGCTGCTCAATGCAGCATGCCGAACGACAGTCACATCACAGATCAGATCACATTTATCACGTTAGGAGAAGCTGACAAGAAGAGTGAGGTGAGATGGACAAGACGATGGCAGAAGAGTTTCAAAATGACAAGCGCCTGTTTTAAAAAATATATTTTGGATTTTGAAAAGCCTGCTGATTTCTGCCATTTATCTAAGGTGATATTGGATGTTTTTTAAACATTTGTTTCTTATTTATTTGGTTCCACAGTGTTTGCTGATTTAAATTTATTTAAACTGTTTTTTTGTTTGTTTTTTGTTTTTACATCAATGCCGTGTCTCCGAGCTTTCTTATTCGTTTTGCTAATAAACGTACACTTCTTAATTATTTGGTTCCACAGTGTTTACTGATCTTCAGTTTTGTATAGGCTACCTAAACTTTAAGTTATTTGTTATTTTGTAGTAGGCATATAGCATGGTGTATTTTTATTCGTTTTGTTAATAAAAGTTATATGTTCTACGTATTTTTATTTGTTGCAATTGACGCCAAATTGCCTCTAATTTGAAACTGAAAGTAAAATGTGCACGGCGCTTTTAAGCTATTTAAAAGTGAAGGAAAGTGAGGGAAAGAGGGGAATCTCAAATGAACTAAAAACAAACAGCTGCTTGACGGTGAATTGCCGATAATTTGAAAATGAAAGTAAAATGCGCAGGGCGCTTTTACACGCTATTTAAAACGGAAGGAAAGCGAGGAAAAGAGGCAAAACTATCCCCCCTCTTTTCCTCATCGTCACTACCCTAAATTATACCCATCTATCTCAGAATGCGCCATCAATGTGCTGTTGCCGTTTTCAACTTATTTCCATGCACAGATATTTTAGTTTATGTTTTAAGTTATAAAGTCAGGTTTGAACAAAGCAAACGAGAAACTAAATACAAATCTTTAAATGTGTTTTGTTCCAATGGTTCCCACATAAAGTAAATGTTTCAAATCAGTCTGACATGTGTCATCCAGTTGTAAAAGACAGATGGTTCATTTGAATGGGTTGTTTCACCTCATATTATGTCTGTTGTTATGCATTCATAATAAATTAATGCTGCTGTTTATGTTTCATTTGTTGTTTGCTTATCTGGATTTAATTTCATATATGTATGTCAAGTCAAGTCAAGTCAAGTCAAGTCACCTTTATTTATATAACGCTTTTAACAATACAAATTGTGTCAAAGTAGCTTTACAGTATAGATAGGAAAATAGTGTGTCAATAATGCAAAAGGACAATAGTAAACACTCAATTTTCAGTTTAGTTTACGTTTAGTTTAATTGGGTTGGGGTGCCGTGAAAAAAAAAAAAACACTACAAAGGCATGCCATTCTTTCAAAAAGTTTGGGAACCACTGATCTATATTGTCGAATGCAGCACTAAGATCAAGTAAAACTAGCAATGAGATGCAGCCTTGGTCTGGCGCAAGAAGCAAGTCATTTGTAAGTTTAACAAGTGCAGTTTCTATGCTATGGTGGGGCCTGAAACCTGACTGAAATTCTTCATAGAGATACTTTTTTTTGCAAGAAGGAGCACAATTGACCAGACACAACTTTTTCTAAAATTTTAGACATAAACGGCGGATTTGAAATGGGTCTGTACTTTGCCAGTTCACTAGAATCCAGATGTGGTTGTCACGATTCACACTGGGAGCAGAGGAACAAAGGAGCGAGGAGACGAGGAGTAAAGCAAATTCCAAAGTCTTTAATGAAAAAGTTTGGAACACAGGAACACGGGAAACAAAGAACACGAAATTACATTTTACAGTGCACGCTAGACACTAGGAAACACTGGGTTTAAGTAATGGAGCAAACAAAGGAACTGACGAGATGATTAATAAGCACAGGTGGAAACTAATGAACTATAATGAGGAACAGGAACAGGAAAACCAAATATGGGCATAATCATAAACATGGAGCATGTGGGGGAGGAAAACACAACACGAAACATGGAACAGAGTCTGACATTACTCCCCCCTCCCGGAAGGCGCGTCCTCGCGCCACACAACATCCAATGGGGAGGGGGGGTGGGCGCTCGTACCTTGTAGAGCGGTACCCGTTCACGGAGCCATGGCTGAACAGGCAGCTCGGGGAGCCATGGCGGAGCAGACAGTTCAGGAGGCCATGGCGGAGCAGCCGAAGTCTAGGAGGCCATGACGGGGTCCTGAGGGTGTTCTGGAGAAGTGGGCACTGGTGGCCACTCTCGAGGCGCGGGCACAGGAATGCTCTCTGGACTGGATTCAGGGACTGGAGCCCTCCTTGGGCTATACTCGGGGATAGGAGCCCTCACTGGGCTAAATTCGGTGACAGGAGCCCTCCGTGTGCTAAACTCGGGAACAGGAGCCCTCCGTGGGCTAAACTCGGGAACAGGAGCACTCCGTGGGCTAAACTCTGGAACAGGAGCCTTCACTAGAGCGAGCTCTGGGACTGGAGCCGACACAGGAGCGAGCTCTGGGGCTGAAGCCGACACTGGAGCGAGCTCTGGGGCTGGAGCCGACACTGGAGCGAATTCTGGGGCTGAAGCTGACACTGGAGCGAGCTCTGGGGTGGCCGGCAGGCCTGACTTCAGAGCGGCCTGCGGGCTTGACTCAGGAGTGGCCGGCGGGCTTGTGGGAGCCGCGGTAGGCGGTCTTGACAACAATGCGGCCGGCGGGCTTGAGAAAGGCGTAGCCGGCGAGCTTGACAGCAGGGCGGTCCTCATACCGCGGGGAGAAAAACGGAAAAACAAGACTATTCAAAACAAAAACAAAAACACAGGAGAAGGGGCGCAGCTTACTGTTTTGATCCGCTGTTCTGTCACGATTCACACTGGGAGCATGGGAACGAAGGAGCGAGGAGACGAGGAGTAAAGCAAATTCCAAAGTCTTTAATGAAAACAAAGTTGGGAACACAGGAACATGGGAAACACAGAACACGAAATTACATTTAACAGCAGACGCTAGACACTAGGAAACACTGGGTTTAAGCAAAGGAGCAAACAAAGGGACTAACAATATGATTAATAAACACAGGTGGAAACTAATTAATTATAATGAGGAACAGGAACAGGAAAACAAAATATGGGCATAATCATAAACATGGAGCACGTTGGGGAGAAAAACACAACACGAAACATGGAACAGAGTCTGACAGTTGTTTCTTAATAAGAGGCTTAATAACTGCCAGCTTGAATGGTTTTGGGACGTGACCTAAAGACAACGACGAGTTAATAATATTGAGAAACGTTTCTTATGCTACAGGTAACAACTCTTTCAGTAATTTAATGGATACAGGATCTAACAGGCATGTTGTTGGTTTAGATGCAGTGA
>NW_015554054.1:0-1656 GCF_001515605.1 Sinocyclocheilus anshuiensis
ACCTTATTTTGAGTAAATCGTGAGCGTTATTTACTAATTCACCTTTTTTTGTGGAAATCGTGAGCGTTATTTACTAATTGACCTTATTTAGCGTAAATCGTGAGCATGATCTACTAATTCACCTTATTTTGAGTAAATCGTGAGATTATTTACTAATTCACCTTATTTTGTGTAAATCGTGAGCGTTATTTACTAATTTACCTTATTTTGAGTAAATCGTGAGCGTGATTTACTAATTTACCTTATTTTGAGTAAATCGTGAGCGTTATTTAATAATTTCCTTATTTTGAGTAAATCGTGAGCGTGATTCACTAATTCACCTTATTTTGAGTAAATCGCGAGCATGATCTACTAATTCACCTTATTTTGAGTAAATCGCGAGCATGATCTACTAATTCACCTTATTTTGAGTAAATCGCGAGCATGATCTACTAATTCACCTTATTTTGAGTAAATCGCGAGCATGATCTACTAATTCACCTTATTTTGAGTAAATCGCGAGCATGATCTACTAATTCACCTTATTTTGAATAAATCGTGAGCATGATCTACTAATTCACCTTATTTTGAATAAATCGTGAGCATGATCTACTAATTCACCTTATTTTGAATAAATCGTGAGCATGATCTACTAATTCACCTTATTTTGAGTAAATGATTCACTAATTCGCCTTATTTTGAGTAAATAGTGAGCGTGATTAACTAATTCACCTTATTTGGAGTATATCGTGAGCGTGATTTACTAATTCACCTTATTTTGAATAAATTGTGAGCGTGATTTACTAATTCACATAATTTTGAGTAAATAGTGAGCGTGATTAACTAATTCACCTTATTTGGAGTAAATCGTGAGCGTGATTTACTAATTCACCTTATTTTGAGTAAATCGTGAGCGTGATTTACTAATTCTTCACATTATTTTGAGTAAATCGTGAGCATGATTTACTAATTTACCTTATTTTGCATAAATCGTGAGCATGATTTACTAATTTAACTTATTTTGAGTAAATCATGAGCGTGATTCACTAATTCGCCTTATTTTGAGTAAATAGTGAGCATGATTTACTAATTTAACTTATTTTGAGTAAATCATGAGCGTGATTCACTAATTCACCTTATACCTTATTTTTCGTGAGCATGATCTACTAATTGACCTTATTTTGAGTAAATCGTGAGCATGATCTACTAACTACTAATTTTTTGAGTAAATCGTGAGCATGATCTACTAATTGACCTTATTTTGAGTAAATCGTGAGCATGATCTACTAATTGACCTTATTTTGAGTAAATCGTGAGCATGATCTACTAATTGACCTTATTTTGAGTAAATCGTGAGCATGATCTACTAATTCACCTTATATTGAGTAAATCGTGAGATTATTTACTAATTCACCTTATTACTAATTTTGAGTAAATCGTGAGCATGATCTACTAATTGACCTTATTTTGAGTAAATCGTGAGCGTTATGAGCGTTATCACCTTATTTTGTGTAAATCGTGACCGTGATTCACTAATTCACCTTATTTTAAGTAAATAGTGAGCGTGATTTACTAATTCACCTTATTTTGAGTAAATAGTGAGCGTGATTAACTAATTCACCTTATTTGGAGTATATCGTGAGCGTGATTTACTAATTCACCTTATTTTGAGTAAAT
>NW_015554054.1:4220-24613 GCF_001515605.1 Sinocyclocheilus anshuiensis
ATTTACTAATTCACCTTATTTTGAGTAAATCGTGAGCATGATCTACTAATTCACCTTATATTGAGTAAATCGTGAGCATTATTTACTAATTCGCCTTATTCTGAGTAAATCGTGAGCATGATTTACTAATTCACCTTATTTTGAGTAAATCATGAGCGTTATTTACTAATTCACCTTATTTTGAGTAAATCGTGAGCGTGATTCACTAATTTACCTTATTTTGGGTAAATCGTGAGCACGATTTACTAATTTAACTTATTTTGAGTACATCATGAGCGTGATTCACTAATTCACCTTATTTTGAGTAAATAGTGAGCATTATTTACTAATTGACCTTATTTTTAGTAAATCGTGAGTATGATTTACTAATTCACCTTATTTTGAGTAAATCGTGAGCATGATCTACTAATTCACCTTATATTGAGTAAATCGTGAGCATTATTTACTAATTCACCGTCTTTTGTGTAAATCGTTAGCATTATTTACTAATTTACCTTATTTTGAGTAAATCGTGAGCGTGCTTCACTAATTCACCTTATTTTGTGTAAATCGTGAGCGTGCTTCACTAATTCACCTTATTTTGTGTAAATCGTGAGCGTGCTTCACTAATTCACCTTATTTTGTGTAAATCGTGAGCGTGCTTCACTAATTCACCTTATTTTGTGTAAATCGTGAGCGTGCTTCACTAATTCACCTTATTTTGTGTAAATCGTGAGCGTGCTTCACTAATTCACCTTATTTTGTGTAAATCGTGAGCGTGCTTCACTAATTCACCTTATTTTGTGTAAATCGTGAGCGTGCTTCACTAATTCACCTTATTTTGTGTAAATCGTGAGCGTGCTTCACTAATTCACCTTATTTTGCGTAAATCGTGAGCATGATTTACTAATTCACCTTATTTTGAGTAAATCGTCAGCATGATCTACTAATTCAGCTTATATTGAGGAAATTGTGAGCATGATTTACTAATTTACCTTATTTTGCATAAATCGTGAGCGTGATTTACTAATTCACCTTATTTTGAGTAAATATTGAGCGTGATTTACTAATTCACCTTATTTTGAGTAAATCGTGAGCGTGATTTATTAATTCACCTTATTTTGAGTAAATCGTGAGCGTGATGTACGAATTCACCTTATTTTGAGTAAATCGTGAGCGTTATTTACTAATTCACCTTATTTTGAGTAAATCGTGAGCGTTATTTACTAATTGACCTTATTTTGCGTAAATCGTGAGCATGATTTACTAATTCACCTTATTTGGCGTAAATCGTGAGCATGATTTACTAATTCACCTTATTTGGCGTAAATCGTGAGCATGATTTACTAATTCACCTTATTTGGCGTAAATCGTGAGCATGATTTACTAATTCACCTTATTTGGCGTAAATCGTGAGCATGATTTACTAATTCACCTTATTTGGCGTAAATCGTGAGCATGATTTACTAATTCACCTTATTTTGAGTAAATCGTGAGCATGATTTACTAATTTGTTTCCTCATTTTAATTAAACCGTGAGCACGATTTACTAATTTGTTCAGTTCGTTGAATCATTTATGAATAGCTTATTGCACCCTCTCTTTGAACAAGCGACATAGCCGTTACAGTCCTGTCATACTTTATTCATAACAGCAGCAATAGAGATCTTTTCTCACTACGCAAAAAGAATGATGGGTTTATGAAATTGCGGATAGGAGTTAATAAAACTAACGAAAACGCATGAAAACACAATTTCACTAAAATGAATTAGTAAACGAATTAGTAAACATGCTCACGATTTACTTAAAGTACACATGAAATCAAAATTGACTATATTTATTTTGTTAGTGCACATTGTTATTTTTGTGGTGAACAATTTGTCCATGCAAGTCAATTCACAAAAAAAAATAAATAAATTGTTTGTCTTCGTAATATTTAATCCAAATCTAAAAATTCACCCCTCCTCTGAAATGATGGACCATCTCTGATGCCATCAGTTTGACAACTTGGGCTTGAGCATAACATCTTTAAACACACCCCTCTAACTGTCAGTGTTGTTCTGAATGAAACACTTACTTTACTACATCCAATCCCTCTACATCCCTCTGTTTTTCTCATTCAAAATTCCATTTTTCTCGGAAGTACATCACAATTCGGAAGTAAAGTCGGTCGCAACTTCCGGTTCACGTGAACTTTAAAACGAGGGAACGAATTAGTAAATCGCGCTGATTAGTTAGTAAGTTGTGGAAACTAATTGTTATTTCGTGGACATGATATAATCCCCCCACCCCGCATGCCATGTCGGAGGCTCCGTAGAAAGGATTTTGGTCTGGATTTTGCTCTTGAAAATGTGCAGAACAACGGTAAATGTGACCACACCTTCAGTGACAGGTTTAGCATGCTAGTATGCTGTGCTAGCAGTAACTGACTATTAGCATGCTAAAAGCTTGCATCTATACATTCACCACCTGCTATCAAGGAACTGCTGGTGTAGCAATTCGCCTTCAACAGTATATTTCAAGACAATTACATTTTGCATTTAATAATTTTGCTGATTATTTTCAAAGCAGCTTGCAAATGAGCAACTTGACCATCTATTTATTACAGAAAAAAAAAAAAGCATATTTGCAGCACTGAACTAATTAGTACAACAGATGTAAGATGTACCAAAATGTGATGTGATTTGTTGTTGATGCAAATTTGCAATGAATTATGAGTAAGGCATCTTTAACTTTAACAAGAGCTGACATCATCAAGGAGACGGTTGTTCTAGAAAAGCTTTTAATTTGAAGACATCAACACTAACATCTCATGCTGATACAGCAAACAGTGGCAAATGAAGCACTTTTTCAGTGATACTAAAATTAACCCTATTCCAAACAGTTTCTGGTCCATTAAAAGTAATTGCCTAGAGAGATTTATTTTTCTCCTGATAATTTGCATGCATGCAGGGCCGCTAAAAACCTGAGACCCCCTGCTACCAGGTGCTTGTTTCTTCAAATAAAGATTTCCTCATTGTTTTAAATCAGAGTGAACCAAAAACAACCAAAAATTGCCTTCAGCACAGTGATATTTAGCCTATAATTTAATCAAAATTGTCACCTAGCTGATCATATATTGTTGTTAGAAGGCTTTTGATTTATATTTAAATACTAGACTGAGTCTGAATGAAGACCACAGAGTGCTGTAATTAAGATGAATCAGGCATATGCACATTTAACCCATATGGTGTATATATATATATATATATATATATAATTTTGTATTTATTTTTTTGCTTGTCACAAAGCATTGTCTTGCAGATTGTTTGAATACTATTTTAAAGTGTTTAAAATGCTGTCTAGGCAGCTCTAGCTCTTTCGATACCAAGCCATAGCTACAGAGAGCAACCTAATCAAAATGTTATTTGCTTTAGAGGATCGTTTGAGTCACTGTGTAATTTTTCATTATTTATATACTAAAACTTTTGGCGAAGCTGCAAAAGAAACCCCCCATAAATGTTAATTACTCAGCACTTTTCTTACACGCGCTAACTGTCATTAGCAAGTCTCTTCATGCTAAAGCTCTGTAAACAAACAATATAAACTTGGTGGTACTCCATGATTTCTGGTTTTATTTTGTCTTCTGATAAAACTAGTCTCTCAGTCCGTGGCCTGTTTTGGCGATTTTAGATGGATTTCGGCAGCTTATACCAGCTTAAGCCAGCTAAGACCAGTGAACTAGCTTAGGCTGGTTTAACTTTTTTTGTCCCACTGGTGACGAAATGCTGCAGAGTGGGATTTATGAATGACTCTTGTAGCTGTAATAGTTCAAGGATAGTAGGGTTGTGGTCACATACAGCAAATGGAAGTAACCTTTTTCATTCAGTTTGAAAAAATAAAACGGTTGGAGAACTTTGAGGACATAAGCTGCCAAATTCTTTCTCCCTAAAGCTGATTTAATCAAATCTCCTGACACTTGAATGGAAACTAAACTCTTCTCAAACTGAAGCTCAAAGCGCTCAACTTGTCACCTGCCAGGAAATTTCAGTAAACCAAAACAAAGTGTTCAACAATAAGATAAACTGAGAAGAAGGCAAGAATATGTCTTCTGTTTAAAGGTGAAAGGAAAATGATGCTTCCCGTGATGAGTAAGGTGAACCTTTAGCGTTTACCTCTGACGGTCTCTCAGTGCTAAAGAGAAAATTAGAAAGATGTAGACCAATATATCTTCAGTGAGCAAGAGACATTTAGCGGACCATTCATCCGTGTTTTGTTGAACCGAAATAAAGACTAGTCTTTTCTTGAGGGCTGACTGATCTTTGCTCGCAATTGGTCATGGGTTGTGCAAAGCGGATTTTGGCGCAACGTAGACCTCGGCTCATTACATCATTCAAACTTGGGATGTGAATTCAAAAAACGGTTTTGTTTCCTTGGGAAAGTTAATTAGGCACCAGTCACACCAATGAGATTCGAGATTGTCTGGTGAGTAAATCGTTTTATAGCAGTAGTTAGTAAACAACTGTGGGTCATGTGGAGCTTTGTCATTTCGCAGGCTCTGAGAAAGCACTCAGTCATAGATGTGATACATTTTCAAAATACCAAGTAGCTGGTTGTGACTTTTTCATTAGGTTTGATGCCGCACTGGTATCTGTTTTACAGTAGGAAAACCGAGGAAATCAGCATTACCTTACATGACCCGAGTCAGCGTTTGATTTCCTAAAACGGTAATTTCCTCAAGCTGTAATTACAGTGTGTTTCAAATAAACACGCGCTGTTTGAGGGTGTATGATTAGTTGACACATAACATGTCCATGACAGGTACAGTTCACTAAAAATAAAAATGATGTATAATTTACTTACCCTGCTTTCAATCAAAACTTGTGTGCATTTCTTTCTGCTGTAAAATTATTAAAAAGATTTTGCAAAAGTTTTTTTTTTAATGTTTTAGACAGTTTTTAGACAGCTCTTGTATTCTTCTTGAAATATTCTTCAAATTTTGTTCTATTGTGTTCTACAGAAGAAAGAAAGTCATATGGAAGTCATGTGATTTGGAAAGACATATGGGTGAGTAAATGATGACAGAATTGTAATTTTAGGTGAACTATCCCTTTAAACTATAATGAAAAAAAAAGGGGGTAGAAACTATTTTGTCTCAGAAATTGCTAGTAATTTTCACAAACAGTTACAAAGAAAAAGTAAAACATTGAATTAAGCATTAAACAAAGTTGAAAGACCGAAATGTAAAATGTACTCCAGTAATCTTTTCTTTTAAAAATCTTTTTTTACAGTGTTTAATGTTTTCTTTTTCTTAAATTATATTTAAATTTTGTATAATTATAATTTTGATTATTTACTGTTTTTCCTCACCATTTTGAATTACAATTTACAGTTGTTCATTTTAAATGGCCCTGCAGTGTGATTAAAAAAGTACATATGTTCTGTTATTATTCTCTAATATGTTTTATTCTTGAATATGTTAATTAGGACGAATATATGAATGTATGAATAATTAGTATAATAGGAATAATTAAGAAAAAATTATTAGGATAATGAATAAATGGTCATACATCTGCATGCATTATGATGTAGTAATTATTCATTGTTTTAGAAAATGCTCTTTAAAACAGAAAATTGTGAAGTGTTTTAGTAATTTTTAATTAGTATGTTTATTTAACTCAAATCTTATAAAATGTAAAGCTGTTTTTAGTCTGATACATAGCAATAATTTCATTATTTGATTATTTGTAATTGTATTATTATTATTATTATTTGCTTTTTGGTTTGGAATCTATCAAACATTAAACATAATTATAAATGCATAAATATAAAATATTTAAATACGCTGCACCTGTAATTTGTAAAGTATTTTAATACATTTTCCAAAAATAGGCATTATCAGATATAAACCAATTATAGTGGTCATGCCTCCCACCTGTAATATTTTAATTTCTTCATTTAATCAATAAACACCCCCTAAAAATGTGGCCAATAATCTATGTAATTTTATATACAAAACATAAATTTTCCCATTGTCCTTCAATAAGCTTTTCAGATAAGTACAAGAAAGCATGAGAAATTGGGAAGCAGAATTGGGGAGGTGCGTGAATAATAGATTAATACTGTCGGGGAGTGGGGGCGCTTTATTGTTCCAGCGCTGTCTTGTGCCGTGTCCACCAATGGCCTGCTGGGATATAATTGTTAGGCTAAGAGCCGCCATGGCCGGAGTGGAGAACTGCAGCCGTGCCACCCAAACCAAACGTCCATGCTTTCAATTCCTCAACAGCTTGAGTCATGGCCTTTCAAGGCTGAGTTAAATAAAATCCAGAGAAACGGTGTCAAAGTGGACCGCCTCTGCGCCTAATGTCTGAAATCCAGGAGAGGCTGATACAAATATTGAGCAGTCGCTGACATCTCCAAAGGTCAGTTCTTCAAGGTGATGAAGTACGCAGACCCTGGGTGAACTGTTTTGACAGGCATAAAAAGCCTTTCATTTTGGATTTATCTGATCTCACTTCCTTTGATGTCACTGCGTGTCAACATGTACAAGCGGTGGCATCTAACGCAATCCGATTGCCGCACAGGTGTTGGATAACGTCACTGCGCCAGCGCTGAACGATTCTAAAAGCTAACCTAAATGATTTTATTTGAACACTGAATTTGAATTATCACAAATGTGGATTTCAAAGAACTGGCAACACATGAAAACAAAATAACTGTCTTTGCGAATACTGTTGCTCACAGAAGTATGGACACTAGAAATACAGCAGGGTGATGTTGAATGTTCTGGAGAGCACTTTGAATTTGTTATGTCTTGTAAATCACAACATTTAAAGGACATTTAAAGTTCCTTTCCTCCAGCAGTTCCAGAACACTCACCATTTTCGCAGTTGTAATTGCGGTTTGATATTTCATCCCAGCGGACACCAACGTGCCATAAGGGCAGAGGAAACATTTGCGAAAATGTTCTTTCAAGAAAAACTTGGACGCTTCAAATGCAGTCAAAAAAGGGATGAGCAGCTGTGTGTCTGTGAACTCTAAATCACCTCAATATGAGACAAAGATGAGTAACACAGGCTACGTTCACACTGTTGCTAATTATGGACCAGAATCTGATTTTTTTCTATCACATGTGAGTCATTTACTGTAGAATCACACCGAATCTATCTATCTATCTATCTATCTATTCATAAATAAATAATTGTCACAATTACGCTCCCTCACTCACACTCTGCACTACATTTCCCAACATCCTCCGCAGTTCTCACCTGCACTGGCTCAGTCATCATCCGCACCTGCCACTGATCAGCACCTCCATATAAGCCTGTCTCACACACTCTCCCAGAGTCTGGTCAATGACCAGGGCTGTGTTCCAGTTTATTTTTTTATGCCCTTCACTTCCTAACTTTTTACGTTGCATGAGTGCCCACTACTGGCCGAACCCTTGCAATGGACTTGAAATCTGTTTTTTTTTTCTTACAAAGTAGTTTGATGCTGCAATCTATATGTATATAGGTATGATTGGGCTGTTTTAAATGTTTAAAATAATTTATATATCATTTAGTTGTTTGGGGTGGGGATAAATTAAACATGATCTGCGATAACATCACAGTTGTGTTGCACTGTGGTCTATAGAGCAGCCTGAAGTGTACATATGAAGTAGACTCGCTCCCTCTGTCAAAATCGAGGGGTCGAGGGTCTGTCCATATAAACTTCCCTCGTCCACTTCACGAAGTGGAACGCACTTCAAAATTCCCCCAAGGGTAAGTGCTTAGGAAAGCTCGCAAGTGCATGCCTAAAAGTGAAATGGAACGCTGCCTAGGACTCCCTAACTTGTTGGATACTCTACGGCCCTGTCCCAAATCGCACCCTAAACCCTCATGGTCTTCCTCTGAGTCCATACTTTCGTGGTGTAATGTTGGGTATTGGGTAGAAGTCTCAGTGTGGGATCGGCAGAAGTGCGCATCGAGGGTGCATAGCGGCTGCAAACCGAGCACCCTTCTGAAAGCTAAAATGATGAATGGGACGAATGAGTACGTGGTGGCCATTGTAATTCCACAAGACCGCAAGTGCACATGAAGTGTGCCATTTGGGACAGGGCCTACCTTCCTGATTTACTGACCTATGTGTGGTTCCTCCTGTCTCCACTCCAGTGGATCCTTCTCCTCGTTCCCACTGCATCGTCTAGCCCTGGATTTCCAGTAAGAGATTATTACTGTTGACTCATCAGCGACATACAACCTGTGTGTGTGTGGTGCTACTCACCAACGCATTCTCACTCCCAACTTGTCACGTATTGACGCTTGGTCAGGACCCCTAGGCGGTGCTTTTTGATGCTCGGGGTACCCCTTTAGCGTCACTTTTCGACGTGCAGGGTACTCCATTGCTTTCAGTTGTTTGGCTTATGCATCAGATCAAGACTCATTTAATGGTTTGCATGCATTTTTAAAAATGAAAATCATTTTATATACATTTATACTTTTATAGATATTTTGGAGTGCCTAACCCCACCCCTGCCCTAAACCTACCCACTTCTGAACAATATAAAACAAGTAACAGGCAAATACAAGTACAGTCACAGGTATTTATTGCAAAAACTGACCATAACAAAAGTAGTATAAAAGTATTACAAACAAGTCGTGTTGCATTCCAAGTCTTCTGAAGCCATACAATATCTTTATGCGAAGAACAGAGTAAATCATAAGGTTTTAATCACTGAAAATGATTCTGCTCCCTTAAAGCGTGCCGCTCACATCTCATTCAAAAAGATACCCGCGAACATTAGCATGACGCAATCGGTCACGAGCCACACAAGAGCCAATGGTATTTCACAACCAAAGCTGACGTAAAGCTTCTTCTGGTGGCAATTTTTGAATTTGTGTAAAGACTGCACACAGAATCTGAGCTTTACGGCGGATGGAGATGGTGATCGTATCTATTCCTCTCACAAATCAATCGTTTTGCCTCAGAAGACTTGGAATATGAATACTTTTTGAATAAATTGTGACTGTAGTTAAAGCCTGTTAAATCCTGTGTTTTATATTGACAAATGGTTAGGTTTAGGGGCAGGGGTTGGTTTACATGCTAATAAATGTGTAAATAGTGCAATGTAAATAAAATTGTTGTGACTGTTTACATTGAAAAATCACACCCCAACATATATGCAATAATGGCAAAATTATTACCCAATATATAATTTAATCATGACGATAAAATTCTCAATATGCCTTTCACGTCTGCATATTGACGCCAAAGGGTTCTTATTAAAACAATGGAGGACACTGCACATCGAAAAATTATGCTAAAGGAGTACCCTGTGCGTTAAAAAAGTGATGCCAAAGGGTCCTGACCAAGCGTCAATATGTGAAGAGTTGGGAATGAGAACGTGTTGTACTCCCCTGCATTGGACTGCTCTTCACCTTGCATCACGTCAGGTGCCATTTACTCACCTGTTTACTTCTTTACTTGTAAATAAGGTTGTAGCTGTTCACTTACCATCTTCGTTTTAGTCTGTTTTCCCGGACACCAATGTAAATGCATTTATTTTAAATAAATAAATAAATAAATAAATTTGGCTTTAGTGATATGCACAGTCAAAAAAACAAACAAAAATTAGGTGGTGTCCAGTCATTTTCCTGACATCCTATAATGCTCTTAACCAGTATTACAATTAGAATAGATATTTTCTATACTATACTGCACTATAGAGTTAATTATTTTTACAATCAATTATTACTTTATTGATTCAAAAGCAATAATAACTTCTGATACTGACAAAGAAATAGACATTTAAATGTAATTGTTTCAAAATATTAAATGTAACAATAAAATAAGTCAATTATTTTAAAAGTCAAATTTCACCCCAAAATTAAAATTATGTCATTGTATACGCAACCTCAAGTTTCTGGTCCCCACTAACTATTTAAGTCGATGGCTACCATCAACTGTTTGGTTACCAACATTTTTCTAAATATATTTTGTGTTCAACAGAAGAAAGAAACTCATACAGGTTTGAAATATGTGTAGGGTGAGTAAATGAGATAATAAATTCACAACAATCCAGTCCAAAATGTCAGTCATAGCTCTACATTTCTGTGTTTTATGGGGCAAGAGTCTTTATTCTTTACTAGCAGCTATAAAATACTTTTCATAATCTGCTTTTTGAGGGAAAAGACCTCTCAAATTATATAAAACAGAATCCCATTCCAAACATTGGCCTGCTCAATTGATAGCTATAGGTGCTGGAGATCTTTCTTTCTCACACAAGGTTGTAGTCTTTAATTTGCTTTCCTGGATCCAGCTTGTTGGTTTACAAAGCTTTTTCCATGCAGTATGACGGGGTGGGCGTTCTCTTTGAACACAATTATATTTACGTACAAGAGATTTGCTAATTACCATCCCTGCTCCCACGCTGCTGCTCGAGCTTTCTCTAAAGAAGTCAAGCCATTGTAGCGAATGCAGGCTTGACATCAAAAGCGAACGAGGTTAAGAAAACCATGACTACCTTGTTTAAACCTGACTAACATCTGAAAGAACTGTTAAAAAGTGAGACTCTTTGTAAATTCCTGCAGCATATATTATGAAAAGTGGAGCAGAGATTGTTCATACCATAGGACTGAAGTCACACATTTTTAGAGAGGTCTTTGAGGTTTTCTGAGGTGATGATATAGCTAACTTTGAGGGTCTAGACAGGAAAGAGCGAACACACACATACTGTATTCATCCCAGTAGGGATAAATCAGCTTCAGCTACCTTCTCTGTCTCAAAGCCGTTAGAAACACATCTCTTCCCTTTGGCATCATCCAAACGAGCCACATTGCATTCAACAAAACAATCACACCCCTCAGGTTTCCATGTTTACTGCCAACAAGAAAAGGGTTTCCACTGCCGCCCTGGGAAGCTAAATCATTATTTGGGCATTAGCGATACGAGCACATGGACAATATTCTAAATGCCTGTGGTTTCGGAAAAGCTGCTTTTCATTCAAGTTCACTCTCAAGGTAGCGCATTTGAAGGCTCATGACATTGGCTATGAGCATGAAACCTTTTCTTTGATTGCTAATAAAATGAGGGCAGGGATTACTTTGTTGAACAAAGTAACATGTACGTACGATGTACTAAATTCCTTGCTAAATCGTGAGGTGACTTTGCATCTAGCATCACTATCACTGAAGGCTAGGGACTTAATTTGTCCACTGTTTGGGCCGTGGACATGGATGATACCTCAGATCTTGTGGAGCTTTGAAGAGAGATGTACTATTACTTTTCTAAATGATCGGACTTAATGATTGGTAAAATGGTGAAAAATCCTACCCGGTCTCATGGCAAATACGTACCTGGGGGCACATTTTTGCAAGACGCGAAATACGTACCAATAAGTACATATCACTGCAGTTTCCAAAAAAAATGAACACTAGAGGCAGTAAAACTCCGAAACCTTTTAAATTATTTTCACACAGAGTATGATTTACAGAGTTTCGATTAATAAAGCGTAATTTTCGCACAATTACTTGAAGAGTATTATGTTGTGACTTCAAAACATTTTTAATATGCTGGGAGATTTGAAAACTGATGCTTTTGATTGTTAGCACTGCACATATCCAGCTTCATATCAATGGGTTTTCATAGACGGTAGGTTTGTTCGGTAGCTCACGGAGTACGGAGATGTACTTGAGAGGTGAGGAGCTCCAGTTCGAATCCCGTGTAACTACGGTTCGACAAAACAGTTCAAATCTGCACATAAGGAAGTTAAAATGGCACGGTTGCATCAAAAAATGTGTTTTTATATCAGTTTTGCATTTGTTAACACTATCGGGTAGGTTTAGGGTTGGGTTTGGTGTAGGGCATATTTCCAACACGACAGAGCATTAACTTTTAGCGACAGTCCCCGGATATTTGAATTCTGAATCGCCGCAATACGTACCTGAAGAAACGCAATAAAAACACAGCAATACGTACCTATATCAACGTAATAAAAACGTGCCAGGGTGGACGTATTGAACCCGTGTTTTAGCGCCACTCAGTGGACATTTCTCTTTGAAACTGCGGCGAAACGTGCAGTAAGGTACGTAAAAACGGTGTTGCAGAAATGTACACAGAGGTACGTATTTTTATGAGACTGGGTTGGAAAAATCTGTGGACATATATTGGATGCGTTTCAATCGACAGGCTGCATCCTTGTAAGGCAGCAAATCTAGGCTGCCACGTCATAAAGCTCAGCTGAAGAACATCTCAATTTGAAGGATTCATACTAGGCAGTCTTTGTTTCGCATCCTTCATTCGGCCTGTTTTCAAAGATGCATCAGGTGTATCCTTTTTATCCTTCAATTACCCACATTCCTTTGCACAGATTCTAATTCACACAAAAATTATTAGCTGAAAAAAGCTCATCCAGTTTCATTATGTTGTGTGCCAGACAATTTTTTTTGAGGTGAAAGCATTATGTTTACTTCATTATAAATGAATCACATAATGCTAAACCTTGTGCCCACAGATGGTTGTTTTTACCTGTATTATAAGTTTTAGTAGTATTATCCCAAACAAGTTCCTGGAGCCCCTCTAAAACTGCACATTGTGCATGTCTCCGTAATCAAACACACCTGATTCAGGTCATCAGCTCATTAGTAGAGACTCCAAGACCTGAAATAGATGTCAGACAAAGGAAACATGCAAAATGCGTAGTGTTGGGAGGTCTCCAGGAACAGGGTCTGGAGCCACTGAGATAGAGCAGGGGTGTCCAATTTAGCTTCTGGAGGGCTGGTGTCCTGCAGAGTTTAGCTCCAACCTGCTCTAGTACACTTGCCTGAAAGTTTCTAGTGACCTTGATTAGGTGTTTCAGGTGTTTCTAATTAGTTTTGGAGCTAGACTCTGCAGGACAATGGCCCTCCTGGACCAGGCTTGGACAACCCTGTCATGGAGACTTGAGGGTGGGCCTACTTAGAAACATGGACAAGCAGCACAAAATCTAGTCTTATAAAAACCAGAGCTGTCCAGTCCTGCTCCTGGAGGGCCACTGTCCTGCAGGGTTTAGATTCGACCCTAATTAAACACACCTGAACCAGCTAATCAAGGTCTTTAGGTTTACTAGAAACATCCATGCAAATGTGCTGGAGCTAAACTCTGTCAGCCCTACAAAGCAAGATTGGACACCCCCATTCTAAACCATTGACTACAATATTTTGCATGACGAATAGCCAATTCAATATGAGAAAAACACATAGGAAAATTATATGTGAGAGACCCGCACATGATGTCTGGCATGCACATCCCTAGCAGTTTGCGTCTTTTCATGAGTCCTGGGTGACAAGGACAGTGACTTGTCTGACAAATGCTGCCATATTAAACTCATTAAGAGGTTCACAGGCTAATTATAGCTCTTTCTTGCCAGACTGCCTATGATGAGTCAGAGGTTAGGCAAATCCCTGAATGTTAACAGCTGGGAAGAGCCCTCAGCGGGACACAAATTTACCGGGAACACTCAATGGGGACTGGATCTCTTCATTTCCCAAAACATCAAAGCTACTTGTCTGACAGCTTTTGTCCCTGAATCAGCTAGAGATCTCTTCAAGAACTCACTATTAAAGATTGTTGAACGAATGTAATAATAAAAAGGAGCTGGAATTATTGCCAGCACTATAAAGTTGTTGAAATGTTGAACAAAGGGAAGTTCCTTGAGTGGAAATTCGGAGCCAAAAGAACGCTGACCCACCCCAGTACCTGCACTTCCTTAACTATGAGAAACCCGGAGTTTTGGAATATCCTCAGGAATTCTCCCATTACCTGTCTGACCCCCACGGCACTCCAGAGATTTTACGATTAGAGGCCCATGTTGAGGAACTACGCTGGGTCTATTTTTAGGACACCAAATTGAGACTGGGCATGAAAACCTGCAGCAAAAAAGAACTCAATAAAGTTTAAGGGGGAAAGTTTAATGCCTATGTGGCTCATGTGTGGTCCCAGTTTCATTAAAAATATCTAGTTTTCCACTCATGCTTTGGAAACTACCTCTATAGCAGAGCGCTTGATGCATTTCAGAGGCTAAAATGTGTTTCTGTCAGCTGGGCAAGGCCTGGGAGAACCTACAAGAATCCCTCAACTGGTTGCTGAATGCAGTGCCCTTGCAATCAACATGAAAACTTTATGGATTGAGCTTCTGCATGTAACTTGACCTTACGGTTCTGCTGAAAACCATAAATAACACTCAGCAACTAACCAGGACACCCTAGTAAGTACATTAAAGTGATAGTTCACCCAAAAATTTAAATTACCCCATGATTTACTCACCCTCAAGCCATCCTAGGTGTATATGGCTTTCTTCTTTCAGACAAATACAACAGAAGTACAAAACAAGGATTTGGAAAGAAAAATGTTGGATGATTTCGATATAAGCCATGAAAAGACTGGTTTTCTTTTGTTGTAAACAAAACTTGGTTCTTGTGAGACTAGCATATTCGGTCACACTTTATTTTAAGGTCCAATTCTCGCTATTAGCAAACCATTAACTACGACTTTATGTTAATAACAGGCATGCTAATAAGCAACTAGTTAATAGTGAGAATTGGTCACTATACTAAAGTGTTACCGCATATTCTCACCGGGGCTTACACTACGCCTACGTCATCCACTGGAACGCCACTCTCTCGTGAACACGCGAACAACAGTTAGTATTCATCTGAAAGAAGAAAGTCATATACACCTAGGATGGCTTGAGGGTGAGTAAATCATGAGGTATTTTTTATTTTTTGATGAACTATCCCCTTTAATCACGTTTTCATTTTTGTTTTTACAAAATGAGTCAAAGTTTTAACATGTACATACATTAAATTGTAAATAACAAAGGATATTCTTTTGATGCTTTACAAATCACAAGTTGCTTTTCAAGAAATTCAAGCAGTGTTAATGTTCCCACTGATAGCAGTCAAATTAGATCCTCTGGAAATGTGTTTTCAAATTGTAAATTTAACTAAGTACTTTCTATTAAGCAGAGCAGACTACACCCTACTATAATGCTAGCTAATGCTGGGGGTAATATAATCAAATGAAGTGGTAAATGTCGAGGCAGGAACTCATTACCCAGAGCCATTATGAGGTAAGATTTCTCTCTTCATTGATCAGTTTGGCCATCTCACCAGCTCTCCTTGATTAGGAAGAATCTATTCCATTAGTCATGTGCACTAACATCACAGAAGAAGCCATTGTGAACAGCAGCACAAATGCTGTATTGTCTTTAACTAATTTTTTACATTGTCTGGAGAAAATGTGAGCTATATTTGTCTGTGCATCTTCTGTTGTGAGGTTTCTGTTTGGTTATTAGCCTGTTGCTAGAAGGTTTCTTACTGAGCCAAGTCAACAGTACTCACCACAAGTCTCTATTATATATGATGTGAGACCTTTTCAGTGTACGTGTACAGGATTTTAGCTCATTTTAATGCCTGCTAGGCAAATATCGTTAATCAGGTTGAGTAGTTTGGGTGAAATAACTAGTTTTGCATTTCCTAAAAACAGTAGTACTTCCAAGGCAACAAAATAGTGTTAAAGTGATAGGTAAAATGAAAGTTATAAAGCTACATATGGACAGATAGAGAGAGAAATTGACAATAAAATGTATTATTGATGGTAAATAGATGTAAAGAAGAAACAAACCAATCACTATTCTGTATGTGAATGTATGTATGAAGAAGTCCAATCGCAATTCAGTACGCAAATATTGTGTTGACATTGCTGCCGGTTTGATTTTAAATTCTGAGCATGTAATTAATAGGAGATTTTCAAGCTTAAATAGATTGTTCCTCTAAGAATTCAGTGTGTAGCTAAATTCTACAAAACAAAGGTGGAATGGACGCTTGTACATGACGGTACAAAATGGTATATGTCTGTTGTAATAAAACTGGATTTGTTAAGAAATTAAACTTAAAAGAAGGTAATTTTGCTGCACAAAGATAAATGTGACTGCACCCTTGTTCAGATAGCATGCTTTAACCATGTCCAGCAGTTTAAATTCAGAAAGATCGTTGTGCAATATAACTTTATTTTCTTATGTTGAATGTAAGTCTTAGTGCAATTCAACTCTTTAATGTTTCGTTGTATGTGTACTATGTGATATATAAATTTTGTTGAAGGGAAGCTATTCTAATTTAATCGTACGTGTGTATAATGACAATAAAAGGCATTCATTCATTCATTCTCGGCAAATTGTTGCTCCGCCATGACAGAGGAGTTGACCTGAAACAGCAGAAGACGACAGTTTACGCTAATATCCACAATAGCGCCCCTTGTGGCAACACAACTTATGCACCGAATACTGGCATTATGAATTGTGGCCTGACAAATTTTAGAACAAAACAAGGCATAAATATTGACCTGGATAGCTAGAAGCATTTGAATTCATGTTCTTGTGTACAGTCTGTTGTATGTTTGCTAGCTTTCATGCACTATAATTATGAACAAAAAAATGTCATGGTACTGGAGAGTGATGAGGCGAGGACTCAAATGCAGGACGATAAAGGCATTTATTAATAGTAAAAAATAAGCAAAACTACAACAAAACTACCCAGAGGGGGAAGAACAGGCAGGCAGGCCAAGACAGGGCAAGGCAAGAGGAACATACACACATCCGACAATACTCTTGAGACATAACATTAAACAACAAACCAGCACAGGACTGCAGACACAAGGAGGATAAATAGGGAGACAAACGAGGAGGGTAACGAGGGAAACCAGCACGGGACTGCAGACACAAGGAGGATAAATAGGGAGACAAACGAGGAGGGTAACGAGGGAGACACAGGTAGAGTACCTCAAAACACTGATGAGATAACAAGAAGGGCGGGGTCAGACAATAGACAGGAGAGCACATGGCACCTACAAAAAACAACAAGCCATGTGCTCAAAACCCACAGTGACATCTGGTGGTCAACTAGGGCACACCAGCAGAACGGTGACAGAACCCCCCCTTTAAGGAGCGGATTCCAGACGCTTCTCAAATAAAACAGAAAACAAAAAGGTCCAGGAGGGAGGTGGACCAGAGGCGGATCTGGGGGAGGGATTGTGGGCCAGGGCTGTGTGGCAGAACCTGTGGAGCTGAAGCAACTCCAGGGCGGAGCTGAAGTCCACCACAGCAGAGCAGGCATTACTGAAGATCCCCATGGCGGAGCAGATGACCACCACAGCAAAGCAGACGGAAGAGAGGGCCACCATGGTGGATCAGGTGCAGCTGGAGACCACCATATTGGTGCAGGTGGGGCTGAAGACCACCACGGTGGCGCTGCAGACCACCACGGCAGTGCAGGCAGAGCTCCTGACCACCACGGCTGAGCAGATCCACGGGCCGGAGTAGGCTCTGGAGTGGACTCTGAAGGCTCCTGGACTGGAGCACGCTCTGGAGTGGGCTCTGAAGGCTCCTGAACTGTAGCAGGTTCTTGAGTGAACTCAGAGAGCTCCTGGACTGGAATGGACTCTGAGGGCTTCCGGACTGAAGAAGCCTTCTTCCTCCTCCTCCGTTTCCAAGAGTGTGGCACTGCAGCCTCTTCGGCCACCACCGGGGGTGCTGCAGCTTCGTCGGCCGCCTCTGGGGGTGCTGCAGCCTCTTCGGCCGCCTCTAGGGGCGGCGAGGCGGACCCATTCTTTCTCCTCCCCCTCCTCCGTTTCCGAGAGCAGGGCACTGCAGCGTCGTCAGCCGCCTCTGGGGGTGCTGCAGCTTCGTCAGCCACCTCTGGGGGTGCTGCAGCTTCATCAGCCGCCACTTCGGGCGCTGCAGCCTCATCAGGCACCGCTGGGAGCGCTGCAGCCTTATCGGCCACCACTGGGGGAGCTGCAGCCTCATCGGTCACCACTGGGGGAGCTGCAGCCTCATCGGCCGCCACTGTAGGCGCTGCAGCCTCCTCGGCTGGAGGGTTCCCCTGACGAGCTAGGTAGTTTATGAACCCCACAAACGTCAGGTGATCCAGGCCTTTCATCCTCCACCAATTGAGGGGCTCATCAAGGGCATAATTCAGAAGGTCCTTGAAAGCCGCCTCGTTGTAGTCCAGCCCCTCCACAGCACTCTTGAACTCCATCGTGAATTCCCTCACGTCAGTCCCCCGTTGACGGAGGGAACTCAATGCTGCTACCTTAAGCATGCGTTGGTAGAGGGGGCTGCAGATAGTGGAGGCTGGTAGATGGAGTGAGCCCATCTTCCGCTGAGTCCTTAGTTGGCTGGTTTATTCTGTCATTGTACTGGAGAGTGATGAGGCGAGGACTCAAATGCAGGATGATAAGGGCATTTATTAATAGTAAAAAATAAGCAAAACTACAACAAAAACTACCCTGAGGGGGAAGAACAGGCAGGCAGGCCAAGACAGGGCAAGGTAGTGATGGGACAATTGATACCGCAGCTCCGATGCTCCGACGCACTTTTCAAACCACTATTGTATCACACACTGTGTCGATGCTTTTATCGAAATGACAACACCACGTGATTGATGACATTTGAAGCTTCGAATGTCATGCAGTACTGGAAGGTCCCGACCGTTTTTCAGCTGGTTTGAAAAAACTGGCGCTTCACGATCCCACCTGATGCATAAAAGGATTATTCAGTCACTTTGAGGGCTGTCAGTAGGACATTTAATTATGTTTATAACTGGGGTCTCAGAGACCCCGAACACATCATAAGGGTATAACAGCTCACCCAAAATATTTTTTTTCAGCTACCCACGTCAATTATTAATTATGATCACGTTTGTGTATTTTATATTATTGATCGATATGTGAATCAATCCTGTCTATTGTCTGACCCCGCCCTTCTTGTTATCTCATTAGTGTTTTAGGTACTCCACCTGTGTCTCCCTCGTTACCCTCCTCGTTTGTCTCCCTATTTATTCTCCTTGTGTCTGCAGTCCTGTGCTGGTTTGTTGTTTAATGTTATGTCTCACAGTATTGTCGGATGTGTGTATGAGAGCACATGGCACCAACAAAAAACAACAAGCCATGTGCTCAAAACCCACAGTGACATCTGGTGGCCAAATAGGGCACACCAGCAGAACAGTGACAGAAAAACTGCCTTAGTAATCACTGCTAACTATAAAATCCATAAGGTCCAAGTGAGTACATGTGATACTGTTTAATCAAACAAGCTTTCACAAATCCTCACTGATGGCTGAAAGAGATACCAGAAATCAAAGCTTGATTAGCACCAGTAATGATTTATTTAAGACAGATCAAAGTGTTGTGGTGGAGCCGCCGATCTCAGTTTATGAAAGAGAAAACAAGCAGAGCAGATGTCAGGTTTGTCAAGACATGCTTACAAAGATGAGAATGCAAAGACCACGATCTCATCTGCCACACATATTTGACAGCACAGGGAAATTGATCTATAATCTTAATTCATCAAATATGATTTTTAAAAACCTTTAATCAAATGGGGTATTATAGCCTCTTGGTTGATGCTAAAATATAATTCAAACTGGCAAAAAATGTACAGAGTTCAGCAAATAATCAACTTGTTGATACTAATTTTGTTATTCTTAGTCCAGAGTAGCCAGGCTTTTGACCCTCGGTCAAAAGCCCACTTACTGCTTATTCTGACCAAAACAAGTGTTCCATGTTAATAACTGTTGGCAATCATTTTTGTATATTAATATCTGTCAGACAGTCTTTTTCTGTCTAAGTAGGTGGTTCTAAGGCACAGTATGATACAATGTGGATAGTCAAAAATCTGTGTTGATGGTGAAATGTCTAATCCTAAACCTAATAATTACACAAGACTGACATGTCTACAGTTTTGCCTGGCCTTTGCAGGTAATAAAATGGATGAATAACAAGCAATATACATATAAAAGGTCATTATTTGAGCTATCGCTGTTAGCTGTCTCCATTAGATCATTGTCAAGGAATAGTTTGCTGACAGATTTCTCCTAGAGCGAAACAGAATGAGTTCAGTATCCTTTCTTTTCTGATACAGTATATTTGAAGCCTTTATGATGTTGGTCAGTGGTGCCACATGTTTGCATTGAACACTTCAGGCATGAAGGGTAACAGTTCCCTGACTGAGTTTACAAAAGACTGCCTGACTGAAGGCAGCTGCCTTGATTTCTAGAAAGCTGACTTCACAGACAGCATTTTGTGTAAAAGAAGATAGACGGATGGACGAACGGACAGATAGAGTTTAGGTAGACAGACCGACAGAGAGAGAGATAGATAGATAGATAGATAGATAGATAGATAGATAGATGATGGAAGGGAAAAAAGAAAGAAAGAAAGAAAGATAGGCGGACAGACAGACGGACAGACAGAAATAGATAGATAGACAGACAGACAGACAGACAGACAGACAGAAATAGATAGACAGACAAACAGACAGACAGGCAGACAGACAGACAGACAGAAATAGATAGATAGTGTAGCGAATCAGCTCATGGGGAAATATGAATAATTAATCATAACTAGTTATAATTAATTATA
>NW_015554054.1:24825-42173 GCF_001515605.1 Sinocyclocheilus anshuiensis
CGTAAAATCTATCTGGTGTCAGGGTTGCCATGGTAACCAGGGTCCTGGGCCTCGTTCACAGACAACTTGGGGTGTTACGCATTTCGGGGGAAAGGTCCATAGGTCCTCATATGGCTTGTTAACTGAGGGGTGTTACAGAGTATTTGTTAAATATAGCTAACAAAATATATATTGTATGTTTGATTGGTCCAGACGCTACAATAGACAGACAGACAGATGGTTAGACAGATAGACAGACAGACAGATGGTTAGACAGATAGACAGATAGATAGACAGACAGACAGACGGTTAGACAGATAGACAGACAGACAGGCGGATAGACAGACAGACAGACAGACAGACAGATGGTTAGACAGATAGACAGACAGACAGACGGTTAGACAGATAGACATACATACAGATGGTTAGACAGACGGTTAGACGGATAGACAGACGGTTAGACCGATAGACGGACGGACGGACGGATAGATAGATGTGACAGTGACTTAACGGACAACTTTTTTATACAAGTAGAAAATAGACAGATAGATCTATCTCTCACCCCGAGTTAACTTGGTTGGTGCTGATATGCAGTACCCCACACTCGACTGCAGTATGTTTTGTGTTTTGTCTGTGACCACAAGGACTGTCAGGCTCTATAAAATCCACACAACTGAAGAACATAAATGTATATTAGAAGCAGGAGCGATTTATGTGCTGATTTCCCTCTTTCTATTGCAGGGACACTTCATGACAAGCCAAGAATATTTGCTCCAAGCGCTCCAAGGTGAGAATCTTGGCTTAGCACCCGAATCCAGTCTTAGGTTGCAAAAAATCTATACATTTATTCATAAAGCTAAGTGTATATGGACATATGATATAGCATATTCGACCTACTAGGCAGAAATCCAGTGCCATTGTCATTAGCATACATTTTAAAACCTTTTTTTTTTTAAATGTGGCTCACATAATAATATAAAATGCATTATGTAGAAAGAAAATAATGCATAAAAAATGAAATTGTGTTTTTGTGAGAAACATTCTCTACCCTCTCTGCTTTACCGCCATATCCATTAGTTATTGTTTACATTCATACTTTTAAATTAATCTTGTAAACAAATGATTGCTGTTTAATTGCCACACAATAAACTGATTTATTTACATAAATATTTTTAATGTTTTCTGAGTGAAAATGCTTTTAACAGTACTTATATTTTAAATATCGCTTTGTTGACTTTTTCCATTTCCTACGTGCAGAACGTGATTCAGACAATACAAAAACAATACGTAATTGTTAATAATGAGTGACTGAGATCCTGGCCTTATCAGTGAGTCAACAAGCTACATAGATATTTTTATGTTAATACCAGTGATGTCATACGACAATCAAATAAGTAACCATGTGTCACTATGGTAGTGTAACCATGTGAATAGTGACTGTCACCTTTGTCTGCTGGGGATGGATTTTGCAAGAGAAGGGAAAGTTGGAAATCCTGTATAAGATTAATTGTTGATTTTTTTTTTTTCTCGACTAAAAGGGTGTGGTTTGATTGAAATGCACTGAAATATCTCTGCACTGGCGGCCTATCATGTAAACAGGTACATGACTTGTTACTACATGCAACCAGGATCCCAAATACTGATCCCGTCAGCTCTTATCTGACTCAGCTGTTTATGTCTGATTGAGTATTTCATCGTCAGAGTGAATCTGACACAATTTAGCAATGCTCTAATTTGATGTTGTGATACTAAAAGTATGGGTGTCGTTGTTAATTACTGTTTATGGAAAAATAATGTGACGTGTTTTACAACTCTGACGAGCAAAGAAAAACAATATAGGACTGTATAGCAATTTACAGGCATAGTTCAGCCCAAAATGATATTTCTGTAATCTTTTACTCACCCTCATGTCATTTGCAAACCTGTATAATCTTCTTTCTGCCATGGCATACAGAACAAGACATTTCTGAACAATAAATTTCCATGACCTTTAAAAATAAAATGAAATATAAAACAAAACGAAATAAAATAGTTTGTGATTCTGAGATAAAAAAATAAAAATAAAAATAAAATACATCATTCTAATTCATTCTAGTGGGCTCAGACTTCTGTGAAGCAGTGAGTCTGACTCACACCAGACAGAACAATTCACTCTAAATCAGACATTACTATAGCTGATTGATTGAAACTACTGACTTCTAAAGAACTGGATAGAGCAATTTTTCTAGGCTATTCATACCCATGGGAACTCTTCTATACAATGAAAATGAAAGGAAATGGTCACTGTCAAGCTTTTTTTTTTTTTTTTGCTTTTTTGAGTTTGGAGGTTGATTGACTGAACAACAGTCATCCAATCAATCCAAACTCAAACTCAAACTCAAAAAAAGCTTGACAGTGACCATTTCCTTTCATTTTCATTGTAGGACAGAATTCCTATTTTGGTGAACTGTTCCTTTAAAAGATTTACATAACAATTTAAGGGAACGTTTAATAATAATAATAATAATAATAATAATAATAATAATAATAATAATAATAAATAATTGTTGTCAAACAAGTTTTCCAAACACTGCCATTGGTTAGACAAAACAAATAGTTCCACCCCAAAATCACTGAATAGAAAACTTGTTTGCTGTGTTGGGATTACAAAACAAAACATAAAAATAATGCTTATCAAGTAGTCCTGTCCCAAACTCTCTCCACTGTTTGAAAAACTGTCACTGTGTTGGACAGGTTGGGATACTAAAACAAAACAAAGAAAAAAAAAACAATTTCTCCTTAAAAAAAAAAATTTAAAAGAATTACAACTTTGGGTGAACTTTCCTTTAACATATTTACACAACAATTTAAAAGGTAAGTGTGAACTGAAAATGACAAAAATAATTGTTGGCAAACAGGTTTTTCCAAACACTCCCCTTGTCTGCCATTGGTTGGACAAAGAAAATAGTCCCACCCAAACTCACTCGATTGGTTGAAAACTGGGTTGCTGGACAGGCTGGCATTCTAAAACACAAAACAAACAAACATTTCCCCATAAAAACAACAATCAAATAGTCCCACCCCAAATCACTCCATTGGTTGAAAACTAGTTTGCTAGGTTGGGTAAACAAAACAAAACACAACACAAAACAAAACACACTGATTTCCCCTTAAGAACAATTCCAAACAAATAGTCCCATCCCAAATTCACTCCATTGGTTGAAAAATTGTTGCTGTGTTGGAGAGGTTGGGATTCTCAAACAAAACAAAACACAACAACACATTGGTTTCCCCTTAAAAACAATTGTAATAAAAAAGTTCACCCCCAAACTCACTCCACTGGTTGAAAAATTTTTGCTATGTTGGGCAGCTTGGGATTCTCAACAAAACAAAACATAAAACAAAACCCCCTTGAAAGCAATTCTAATGAAGTAGGCAGTTTCTTTGCCTTCATTAAAAGTGCAACATTTTCCCGCACCTTTGTAAGGGGCTCACAGAGAGTGAAATCACAATAAGCAAAAAAAGAGTTTGGCCAGATTACATTGGTGCACCCCAATGCGCTACATCATTCACCAGAGGTACAAAACAAGTGCCAAACACCATGGGGTTGAAGTCCCGGCAAAGTGACCTCTGAAATGATTAGACATAGAAATTCTTGACACGTTCCAGAAAACTCCACTGCATTTTTTCTGTCTTTCTCTGTAGTCTGAGGTTGTTCCAGGCCCGGGGACCGCCATTGGAAACCGCCACTGGGAACCTATCTAATAAGGAATAGGAACTAATAAAATCAGATGCCAAAACCGCAGGAAGAATAGGGAAAAGTTGCCTATTGAAAAGCCTTCCCAGATTGACTGAAAGTGTCATTGTTGGGCTCCTTTGATGACATCAGCAGGGGTAGACTGCCCAGTGGGCTCTGTTGACGACCAGGTCAGGTCACGTGCTGCTGAGGGGCGCATGGGGTAAAATGGGGAAACTATAGCAGTGCTTCAAGTGCTTCTGGAGCGCTTTGAAGTCAAAGAAAGCAGCCTCATCGATCATTAATTTAAAGGCTCTTACCTCCTTTTCTCTTTCTTTTCACATGCCGTTTCCCTGCTCTTGTGTGGAATGGTTAGAAAAAATCAGCTTACCGCCTGCCTGAACCCGGGCTGCCAAAATGAAAATTAAAACATTTACTAAATGTACTAAATAAATACTAAATCTATGTATATATTTTTTCATTTTCTGATTGGACATATTGTGTATTATATAAATTATCAGTTAGATGGATCCAATAAATTGTACTAGCATTACATTGTTGTACTCACATATAATATATTTTAGATTTTCATGCATATTTAAATACCTTAGTAGCTAATATATACCATTAAAGCTTTAAATCCTAAAATAAATAAATAAATACATATATAAAATGCAGAAAGAATACACTCATTCACACATTCAGGATTTTTAAAAACATTTTGATGCCAAGGAACCATAAATATGATGATCCTGCCCTTTCTAAAACAAAAAAGCAGCTATATATCTTAATGTATGAAGACTTATTTATACCGTGAAAAATATAAATATTCTAAATGTGCAAAATATTATCTGGAGAATATTTACTTTTGTTAAGATGGCATTATATCTGTTTTCTGCTGAATTTTACAGTACTCTATAAACCTGTGGAGAAACTTTGACTGTCAATTTAAAAAAATAAATGTGTGATTAATTTCATGATTTGCAACCATTAGTGTAACAGTAATGTAATAGTATTCATTTATTTATTGTAATATTTGACTTTAAAATATATTTATATAATTTATATGTTTCAATAATTTTTTATATAATTTATTAAACATTATCATTTATTATGTTAAACACATATTTATTATTACTGTTTTAAATAAATGTTACCTAGATATATTCTGCATTTACTGAATATAATGAAACTGCAACTTTTTTGTAGTCATAATTACACTAATGCACTTGCAGCAATTACACATTTTATGAAATATTAATTTGACCAAATATTTGAGCACATCCTAGCAAGAAATAAGTACTATATATAATCAATTAGAGATTGCATGTCTATTATCTTTTAAAGGTTGTTTCATAATGCATTTTACCCAACTAACAGTAGTATTCTTATATTAAAGCCATGAGAGGGTGAATACTACAGTGATTTCACCTCAGTAAAGAGGTCTTCTTAAACCTATGTGAAGCACAAATAGTCAGATTTATCAGTATTGATGATTATATGTTGTTTATGGTTGCCAAAAAAAACAGCAACTCTGCACACTTGTAAGAACATTTTATAGGTCAAAGCCCTGTCTGATCACCTTAATTAGATTGTTAAAACGTAATGTGTGCAAGTCTCATGGCAAAGTCATTCGTTCTGCAACTGAATATGAATGATGGCTGTATTTGTTTATGCTTTAATACTTTCCAAACTACCCCTTTGTAATATGTTCACAGACACAGCCAAAAGGATTTTTTTTCTTCCTCTGGGATCGACTTCCTTTCTGGAAGTAGTGATACCTGAAACACTAGATAGGGGGAGTCTAATCCCCACGTCTAAGTCCATTTAAGAAGGAGTTTCCTACAGGAACTTTCCCCTGCGCTGTCACGGTCCCCGGCCGGCCCCCCGGTCCCGTCCGTCTGATTGCCGCTGGGGTATTATGGCAACTTGAACTTCTAATCTCTCTGTGCCGTGTGGTCCAATTTTCTTGAGCTTAACCTCTCTCTGATCAGTGCAAATGGCTACAGAGGAGATCAAGCAGGGGTCACGGAGAATGAGTTCTCTTAATGTCCTGATATCTCTTTCAGGTTCCAGGAACACATGTGCTTTTGCAGCGCTACAAAATAGTGTTGCTCATTTCACTAGAACTCCAGTCATTGACGCTTTAACCTTTAATCTTCATTCATTTTCTGGTACTTCAAGAGGTTTTATTTTGATAGGTCAGTTTAATTAGACTTGGTTGATTAGAATCACTATTATTAATGCTTATATTTGGGATTACGGACTAAAATAACTCTGTAGGGGCTTGGCGGTTAACCATATGTATCACAATGTAGTTGTACTGGAAATTAAAAAAAAAAAAGTTAATTGAAGGTTTAAATGGCCATCATGTAGCTCAGTCACTGGAGTACAGCGTTAGCAATGCTAATGTTGTGGGTTTGATGCCTAGGGAAAGCAAGATCTGATAAAATGTGTACCTCGAATGCAAAGTAAGTCCCTTAGGATAGTAGTGTCTCCCAAATGCATAAATGTGAATGTAAAGTTACCCTTGGCATTGTGGTGGCAAGTTTTGCACAAGCAAACACCACTGACAATGCCAAAATCTAGCTTTCATTTGAAAGTATGACAAAGTTTAGTTTTCCTAGAAGGACTTGTCAAGTTTTCTCTGATTGTCTTCTCTGACATGCCCTGGGATCCCTGTGTGTTCAACTTGCACTTGCAAGATCAGACTAGCTCTGGCTAACCATGCTAATATCACAGGCTTGCCGGATGACACATTTTAATAAGTGACAACCTTTGACCCAGTTTGAGATCACTGCACAGGGGGAGCTATATCAGCTAATAAAATCTGGAAGTTAATAAAATAGCAGATTTGATAAGTGCAAGACTGCCATCAATGGTATTCCAATGTATTGTTATTGCTGCTAATAGCACCTAATAAAAACCTGGCTCTTCACAAAAACCTTGTTTAGAGGCTAACTATATTTATATTCTTCCTGCTTTGCCAGATGTGCTTGCATATTCTGAAGAATGAGGACGTATATTAATGTAACAAAGAAAATATAATCCGATAAGAACATAACTATTGTTGGATTTTTAAATTTAACTAGTTTGTATATTGCTAGAATGCAGATATGTCTGCTTCTTCAAGTATTCAAAGTATTTGGATACAATACAAAACTGAAAGCCAAATACAAGCATGATTAATTTGGCAACATGCAGCTAAATTAAAGAGTTCACAGCATGTGTGTGACCATGAGCAATATTTGTGTTACTGAAAATAAATCATTCTTAAAATAAAATGTCTTTGTTCCTTATAAGCATTATTGGATATCCAACTTTTCATCTAAAAAGAGCTTACATTTATTGGATGATGTAATGCAATGCAGCAAAAATGCTCTTTAAATAACACTTCTATGCTTAAAAAAAGCTTAAACTTGAGCTAAGGTTCCTGGGGTCCCAGCTTGGCCAAGCTTTGGATTCTTGTCAGGCTGGGAGACCAGCAGATCAAGTAGCTAAACCAGTTAAGTAACAGCTTGGCAAAGTTTTGAGACCAGCTAATCCAGCTTAAACCAGGTGAGACCAACAAACACTTTAAGGCTGGTCTAAGCAGGGTAGACAACATTGTGCTTACAGTGTAGTTAGATAATCCTAGGTTAGGTTTTCTGTTGGTCTCCAAATAAACTGTGTATAAATTTGTGTAGCATGTTGACTTTTTGCAACACAAGGGTTACCATGAAATGACCCTACAACACTTGTGAAGGTCAGGGTCTGACAAAAAGCTTTCAGCACCAGCAGAGATCTGAGTCTACAAACCAGGCCAAGACACAGCAATATTCCATTTCCCACCCTTCCAACCCCATTATACCTGACTGACCTGCCCACATAAATATTTGCCTTGGAAACCACCATCACAGTTGGAGACACGGCCGTGATTTCACCAGAGGCCTGGATTACTGTCGGATATCACGTTTGGCACATCAGTGGTGTACCTCCACCCTGCTTTCAAGTGGCTGAGCAAGAATGTCTCCAGAGATGACTGCTTAACTCTTAAGTGCGGCTAAAGCTTCCCTAGGCCCTATCCCAAATGATGCCCTCAGTCCTGGAAGTCCAAAAGTTCACACTTTGGTGACCTTTCTTTGGAGGGTATAAGATTGTCGGGTAGTAGTCTGCTATCAAGTCCACACCAGGGTGTCGGAGTCATAGCCTTGTGGGCAGTTCTCAGACGCACTGCAACAGTGCTCGGGTTTCCCAAACTCAGTCCCGGCTCGTGGACCTTTCCTATTCCTGTTCCCCCCTCTGCTCTCCTATCAGTTTTTGTTCCTGCTTTACTGTCCCATAATAATAAACTGTAATAAACATGCTTCTGAACCATAAAGAGACAATTTGGACACCCTATGGCAGAGGTGGGCATCTCTGACCCCCGAGGTCCACTGTACAGAGTTTAACTCCAACTCTTTTCAAATACACCTGAAAAATCTAACTAAAGGCTTCATGATTACGTGAAAATTACAGGCAGGTGCGTTTTATTAGGGTTGGAGCTAAACTCTGCAGGACAGTGGACCTCAAGGGCCAAAGTTGCCCACCCCTACCCTAAGGTCTCGTGGACAATCAGATTAATTCTGGTTTCAAACTGACTGGGATTCAGGGTGCAAAGGTTTATGTGCAGAATATCAGTTCAGAAGAACTAGTTACTGGATTTGCAAGTTCAATTGCACAACTTATCCTTGAGCGAACCTAAATGCTCCAAATTGTTCTCAGAAATATATCTATTTTAGATTTACCCACCCCTAAATGTCAATTGAAGAAACTGTGGTCAGGCACTTTACCCATCGGTTTGGTGGTCTCCTCTTGTCGAAGGGGACATTTCTTGACCAGACTAATGGGGGGTTAAAATGGGGGGTTCATATGGACAATGCTGTTAGTTTTTATTAGACACTGTCACTTTGCCGCCATCCAAATGCCGTCATCCACTGTCTGCATTCCCCTCAGTAGTTGTGCTAATGACTGAGCCCATGTGGTTCAGTGGATAGCACTGTTGCCTCAGCAAGAAGGCCCCCAGTTTAAGTCCCGGCTGAGCCAGAAGTCCGTTCTGTGCGGCTCTTCAGTTCCCCCACAATCCAAAGTCATGAAGGTCAGATGAAGTGGAGACACTAAATTGCTTGTAGGTGCGAGTGCACGTGTCTATGTCTGAGTTTCCCTGTAATGGACTAGCCGTCTGTCCAGGGTGTTTCCCTGCTTTCCCTGTGACCCTACATAGCAGGCAAGAGGACTGGAGGATGGATGGATGAAATCATGCACAAATAAAATGACCACTAAACTAAGGAAGTAATTACTTGTTTCTGAAAATTGATTGATCTAAATTATGTGCACTACTAGTGTTGATAACTGAATTTTCAGATACAATGAATAAAATGGGAAAAACACAAAACTTGTAAATAAAATAATTTTATATATACAATTTAATGACATATAGCCAAGTTTTATATATGAATAGGGTGTTCATCAACTGATTGCATGCCATCGGAGTTTCCAGTGCTGACAGCTTCGTAAAATAGCCTACTGGAAGCACTGTCGTTTTGCTGTATATAGCCACGAAAAATATGAAACATACAACACACAAATAACATTTTAAGATACTTCAGTTTCTGAACAAAGAAAGTAGTAATTGATATCATAAAACATGAGCATCATTTTCGTTTTAATTGTTTTAATCGTACATAACAAATAAAAAAATTAAAAATCACAAACATTTGCAATCGATGTGGTGAAAAAAAACAATGCCAGAATGAAGCCAGATTTGGCCCAAACTCTGCTCCTATCTGGGAAGCCAAGCATAAAGCCTCATACACACCGGGACGATTATCGCCGACATTTTTCGACGTGTCTTTTGTGTTCATACCCAAGCGATTTTCGCTGACGATGAGCTGAGTGAACGTGCAAATTCACTCCCTGACATTAGATGGCGCTTAATGAAAAACAGAAATACCCCGGTATACATCGAATCCTATTTATCACAAGGCGTTAAACGTCGGCGATAATCGCGCAATATTCGTCCCGGTGTGAACAAGCCTTAAGAATACTAATAAAAATGTGTTAACCAACAGCAGGAATTTTTAACCGATTAATTACCTACTTTCTTTTGCTGGATGTTTAAAAAAACAAACAAACAAACAACACGCTAAACATAAATTTTACGTTTTTGAGAGAAAGAGAAAAAAAAACCAAGACAGTTTTGTGCTTGAGCGCCGGCAAGTCGTGTTTTACTGTAACTTCAGCAGCTCCAGGCACCAATCTCATTGGTCGGCCAGTTATTAACGCTGCGCGTCAAACCAAAAAAACGAGCCCGAGGCGTTTTGAAAAAAAATGACGCTTTTACGCCTCGCGTTTTGCGCGTCGGTGTGCACACTCACATTGGTGCCCTTTGTTAATCACAAGGCGTTAAACGTCGGCGATAATCGCGCATGATTATGATAAGTGCAAGTTTACATGTGAATACGAAACACTTCTTGTAAAATGCCATGGGGGAAAAAATGCTGAACAACACATCCCATAGAGTATGACAACATGCCCTGCTTCTTTGTCTTTGGCTTTTTCATTGGTAGGCTAGAGGGGGAGAAACGCCCCTACTGTTTTTCCCAAAATACAAAATAACCAAAGTCAAGCTAAATTTTTGTTGTAACTATGGACTACGTTGACAAGAGTGATGTAGAAGTTAGAAGTATGATTCTTACAGTACACTGGTGATGTACCTTGTTGTTTTGTAGAACATCACAGTTATGTATGATATGAGAATAGTAAGGCCTATAGATTGGGAGTACGTGTTATTTAAGAAAAAATATAATTATATTTTCAGAATGACATAATTGTTTTTATGTTATATATGATATGAGAATAGTAAGGCCTGTAAATAGGGAAGTATGTGTTATTTAAGATATTTAAGAATATATTTTCAGAATTACATTTTTTTAGGTTACTGTAGTTACTCTGTTCTGAACATCAAATCCTTTGTTTTTCCATCAAATGTATTCTAACTTGTTGGTTGAATAAAAATATTTGGAAATGACCTCAAGGTAGCATCAGGTAGCTAGTTAGCTAGCCAGTTAGAATCAACTAACAATATTTTTCAAATAGGCTATTATAATTTTTTTAATTCTTGATTATATTCTTTTTAATTTGAAGCTAAAACTGCCTGTACTCTGATTTCGCTGTAAATGTATAAAGCAAATTGCTTTGTCAGACTGGGGGCATTTTACCCCACCTGAATATTAGCGCCTATTATAGTGCCTATTTTACCCCACAAGAATATTAGCAAAGATTATTATGATTCTTTATAAATTGTGAGGGGGCACAGTGACCGAGGTAGCCAGGCCGGGCCCCTTGAGTCCCCCCCCATGGCGCCAACTGTGCTCATTCTGCAATGCATTTTGCTGAACTACTTGTGTTGCTACTAACTGCTGTCAGTGTAACTATCCCTTAAACCTTTCAAAGAAAAAAAAAGTATTTTAAACAGCTGGAATTGTAAAGACCTTAGACAAATTTACAATACAGATTCAGAATTTATCCAGAGTTTGTCCACGATTAAGTGAATGATACTTCAGATTGTTCAATTATTTGAGGAAAGGTGTGCTCTTTCATTTCTAAGAGTCTTTTTTCTTCTTCTTCTTCTTTTCTGGAGAATGATAAAAGGTAGCACACACACACACTTATGAGTGACACAAGGATGAGTGACACAAGGAAATTAGTCCAGAAAATGAATTTCATTATATTCTGTGTTGACTTGTATGAAAGAGATTCATCATACAATGAAAAAAAAAAATGGGGAAGAACGGCATTGCACAATGTTAAAACATGACTTAGGTGAGATGTGCAATGCATGTGCTGGTTTAGTAAGAACTTGCTGTTAGAGTATGTGCACTTCTGCATGGAGAGAATAAGGTTCTGTTTGAGGTGTAGCCATATTATGATCTCCTCATGTTATTTTGTCTTTGACCGGTGTGCTGTGATTGAGAATGGGTACAATCACATCACAATGATCCATTTACTGTAATGGCAAACACATGGCTGTGCACAAAACTTAGGGATAAAATAAAAGACCAGGGACAATAATGTTTGCTGAAGTAATTAGACATGATTTGCTTTATTTAAAATAGACATAATTTGAAAGCTAAGTAATTTTTTTGACTCATTAAGCGCAAATCAACAAAGAGCACAAAGTGAATTAATTACTTGCATAATGTAATTTTTAAGTCTCCTGAAATTAAAAAAAACCTCTCGTCTCACAAGAAGAACTATATGCGCTTCTTTGTTCTACAACCTAGTGAGCTGCTTGTCTAGATGTCAACATTATTTGTCTTCTAATTGACCTAAATTTGACCAAATACTGAGTCAGCATTATTTTCATTCATTCAGTAGCAATAAAATACAGATAAAATGTAGTTATAATTAAACAGCCTATTTTACCCAATATTTGTGTATGTGCTGTTATTTTTAAGATTACAATATTGTACTGTTAATTAGCAATATGTTAACATCAAATTCTCCTGAAATTAACTGTCAATAAAGTGTTCCGTGAAGAAAAATGTGTCCAAATACACAATTTTTGAGGTTAATTTCAGTAAGTATGCTTTTTCTTGCCTGCACTGATAAAAATGATTCTGTGGTGAAGTAAATATTACAGAAAAACAAATGTAATTTCTACATGAAAAAAGTTAGTTCAGGCAATAATTTAAAAAAAAGTAAATTCTTTATTAGTACTCAATTCAAGCTTGTAGAAATTAAAGCATAAATATCAACGTTATAAAATTAAGCAAAACCTAGTCAACTTTTCTCATACTGGTTTTCCCATCATGCACTGGGGCATGAATAATTAATAAGGTTGATTTTTTTTTTGCCGTTTTCCAGCTGTATTTACACTGTTTTATCATTGCTTTTTTTGTTAGGTTTAGTAACTTGCGATTTTGTTACATCTGGAGTTCATTTTCAACTCAAAATGACACATTCATACTCAAAAATGAACCACAGAATGTTACCATCATTAAGTATTGTGTAGCAAGTACTGAAGTCTCTGTTTTCGTATATGAGTGCCGTATTAATAATTATGTAGATATGGTGTCTACAAACAAACAACACGCTAAACATAAATTTTACGTTTTTGAGAGAAAGAGAAAAAAAAACCAGATAGGCCTAAGTCAATGGGGGAAACGCACCATTAGGGTAAAACGCCCCTACTGTTTTTCCCAAAATAACCACTTGATAAAGTCAAGCTAAATTTTTGTTGTAACTATGGACTACGTTGACAAGAGTGATGTAGAAGTATTCACCATGAAGCTTACACTGGTGATGTACCTGAGAGAAAACAGATTTCACAGTAAGTGATCTAATTTTCAGCAGTAAGAAAAAAAGTGTTTTAAAGCTTGTTGTTTTGTAGAACATAACAGTTATATGATTTGAGAACAGTAGGGCATGTCGATAGGGAGTACCTGTTATTTAATAAAAATATAATTATATTTTCAGAATGAATTTTTTTTTTTCTCAAACATAGTCAGTGGGGTAAAACGCCCCCAGGGGCAATGGGCAATTAGGCCTACTGTAGCTATTCTGAATGTCAAATCCTATGTTTTTCCATCAAATGTATTCTAACTAGTTGGTTGAATTAAAATATTTGGACTTTATATTTAAAAATTACATTAGCATCAGGTAGCCAGTTAGCATCAGCTAACAAAAATTTTAAAATAGGCTATTATAATTTTGCAATTCATAATTATTGATTACATTTAATTTTAATTTTAAGCTAAAACTGCATGTACTCTGATTTTGCTGTAAATGTTAAAAGCAAATTACTTTGTCCGACTGGGAGGCATTTTCCCCACCCATGGGAGCGTTTTACTTCATTTTTGTTAAAAATCTAATAACATGAAAACTCTGGACATTTTTCATACTTGGTTTATAATTTATGTAATTGTCACTAAAACTATGATAACTTTTCTGAACACATTTAGCCTAACTTTTGTTTCACAGAAAAAAATGGCACACTCCTTAAAGCGTTAGTTCACCCAAAACTGAAAATTAGCCCATACATTACTCACCCTCAAGTCATCCTAGGTGTATATGACTTTCTTCTTTCAGATGAATCCAGTCGGAGTTATATTAAGAATTGTCTTTGATCTTTCAAGCTGTTTAATGCCACTCAGCGGGTGTTGCATGCATCAGTCCAAAAGAAGTTAAAGGTGCAGTAGGAGATCTTGGAAAATGCTAACTTTAGCCTGATAGCACTGAAAGCGAACGTCCCACCCTCCCTGCAATCGCCGTCCAAAGCCACGCCCCCTGAACGCATATACGCACACAGACCAGAATACCAGAGACAACATTACTACAATAGGCTACATCAGCGGGTCCCAATTCCAGTCCTCGTGGGAGTAGGGAGCAATGAACACTGTGTAGGGTTCCTATCGATCGGAACACAGTTCATGCACGTAGCTCACTTCTAACGAGCTGGTTGTCTGAATCGGGTGTGTTAACTAAGCGAGACATGCAAAATATGCAGAGCGGGGTGCGCGAGGACTGGAATTTGGAACCGCGATGTAGAAGTATTCACCATGAAGCTTACACTGGTGATTTACCGGAGGGAGAACGGATTTCATAGTAAGTGATCTAATTTTCAGCAGTAAGAAATAAAAGTATTTTAAAGCTCATTGTTTTTAGAACATCACTGTTATATATGATATGAGAATAGTAAGGCCTGTAAATAGGGAAGTATGTGTTATTTAAGAAAAATATAATTATATTTTCAGAATTACATTTTTTTAGGTTACTGTAGTTACTCTGTTCTGAACATCAAATCCTTTGTTTTTCCATCAAATGTATTCTAACTTGTTGGTTGAATAAAAATATTTGGAAATGACCTCAAGGTAGCATCAGGTAGCTAGTTAGCTAGCCAGTTAGAATCAACTAACAATATTTTTCAAATAGGCTATTATAATTTTTTTAATTCTTGATTATATTCTTTTTAATTTGAAGCTAAAACTGCCTGTACTCTGATTTCGCTGTAAATGTATAAAGCAAATTGCTTTGTCAGACTGGGGGCATTTTACCCCACCTGAATATTAGCGCCTATTATAGTGCCTATTTTACCCCACAAGAATATTAGCAAAGATTATTATGATTCTTTATAAATTGTGAGGGGGCACAGTGACCGAGGTAGCCAGGCCGGGCCCCTTGAGTCCCCCCCCATGGCGCCAACTGTGCTCATTCTGCAATGCATTTTGCTGAACTACTTGTGTTGCTACTAACTGCTGTCAGTGTAACTATCCCTTAAACCTTTCAAAGAAAAAAAAAGTATTTTAAACAGCTGGAATTGTAAAGACCTTAGACAAATTTACAATACAGATTCAGAATTTATCCAGAGTTTGTCCACGATTAAGTGAATGATACTTCAGATTGTTCAATTATTTGAGGAAAGGTGTGCTCTTTCATTTCTAAGAGTCTTTTTTCTTCTTCTTCTTCTTTTCTGGAGAATGATAAAAGGTAGCACACACACACTTATGAGTGACACAAGGATGAGTGACACAAGGAAATTAGTCCAGAAAATGAATTTCATTATATTCTGTGTTGACTTGTATGAAAGAGATTCATCATACAATGAAAAAAAAAAATGGGGAAGAACGGCATTGCACAATGTTAAAACATGACTTAGGTGAGATGTGCAATGCATGTGCTGGTTTAGTAAGAACTTGCTGTTAGAGTATGTGCACTTCTGCATGGAGAGAATAAGGTTCTGTTTGAGGTGTAGCCATATTATGATCTCCTCATGTTATTTTGTCTTTGACCGGTGCGCTGTGATTGAGAATGGGTACAATCACATCACAATGATCCATTTACTGTAATGGCAAACACATGGCTGTGCACAAAACTTAGGGATAAAATAAAAGACCAGGGACAATAATGTTTGCTGAAGTAATTAGACATGATTTGCTTTATTTAAAATAGACATAATTTGAAAGCTAAGTAATTTTTTTGACTCATTAAGCGCAAATCAACAAAGAGCACAAAGTGAATTAATTACTTGCATAATGTAATTTTTAAGTCTCCTGAAATTAAAAAAAACCTCTCGTCTCACAAGAAGAACTATATGCGCTTCTTTGTTCTACAACCTAGTGAGCTGCTTGTCTAGATGTCAACATTATTTGTCTTCTAATTGACCTAAATTTGACCAAATACTGAGTCAGCATTATTTTCATTCATTCAGTAGCAATAAAATACAGATAAAATGTAGTTATAATTAAACAGCCTATTTTACCCAATATTTGTGTATGTGCTGTTATTTTTAAGATTACAATATTGTACTGTTAATTAGCAATATGTTAACATCAAATTCTCCTGAAATTAACTGTCAATAAAGTGTTCCGTGAAGAAAAATGTGTCCAAATACACAATTTTTGAGGTTAATTTCAGTAAGTATGCTTTTTCTTGCCTGCACTGATAAAAATGATTCTGTGGTGAAGTAAATATTACAGAAAAACAAATGTAATTTCTACATGAAAAAAGTTAGTTCAGGCAATAATTTAAAAAAAAGTAAATTCTTTATTAGTACTCAATTCAAGCTTGTAGAAATTAAAGCATAAATATCAACGTTATAAAATTAAGCAAAACCTAGTCAACTTTTCTCATACTGGTTTTCCCATCATGCACTGGGGCATGAATAATTAATAAGGTTGATTTTTTTTTTGCCGTTTTCCAGCTGTATTTACACTGTTTTATCATTGCTTTTTTTGTTAGGTTTAGTAACTTGCGATTTTGTTACATCTGGAGTTCATTTTCAACTCAAAATGACACATTCATACTCAAAAATGAACCACAGAATGTTACCATCATTAAGTATTGTGTAGCAAGTACTGAAGTCTCTGTTTTCGTATATGAGTGCCGTATTAATAATTATGTAGATATGGTGTCTACATGATATCTATTGTATTATTTACTTATTTGTTTCTGAGTAAAACATATACTTTAAAAGCATGGTTTAATTAGGTGCTATATTTAGTAAAATCAAAGTATTGCCAAGTAATATTAAATAAAAATTACTCAAACTTTTACTGGCCAAGCTTAAGTTACATATTTTCTTTGTTACATTTACTTAACTTAGGTAAGTAGATTTTACTTAATTCTATGTCACGGGGCGGTAAAATAGCACCATAGAAAAAACAGGGCCTGGGTCCAAGTGCAGGAGAAACTACATTTAATCAACAAAAACAGACAAAGCAAAACAGAAACAAAAAACAACTCAACCAAGAACAGGACCGGGATACAAAAACGGCAACAGAAAGTGCTCGCATTCACATCCTACAAACAAGAAATACAACTACCATTACAATAATTCAGCCAGGCAGAGTGAATATATAGTCTGTGACAATGGGGAACAGCTGAGGGTGTAATGAGTGACAGGCGAATGGAGTCTGGGGAATAGAGTCCAGGAGGAAGGGAGATGGCGACCTCTGGTGGTGAGAGGGAGAAACACAGGGCCTTGACCCCTGACAGGACCCCTCCTCTAAGGAATGGCTTCCAGACGTTCCCGAGTGCCCAACCAGGGGGACGGCAGAGCGGGGGTGGAGTAGGGGGAGGGATGGGGGGCCCATGTCCGTGTGATCGAGTGGGACCTGGAGACTGGGGCCGAGCC
>NW_015554054.1:42618-68026 GCF_001515605.1 Sinocyclocheilus anshuiensis
GGACGGCAGAGGGGAGCGGGGGCGGAGTCGGGGGAGGGATGGGGGGGCCAGGTCTGTGTGCTGGAGGGGGACCTGGGGACTGAGGCAGAGCCAGCGGGATGGGGACCCAGGGCAGAACCAGCGGCCACCACGGTGTGTGGAGCTGCCATCTTGGAACGGGCAATGGTGGGCTCCACCGCTTGGGGAACCCCAGAGGCGAGCACTGCCGCTTTGGGTAGACCCAAAGGTGAGCTCCGCCGCCTTGGAGGAAGTGCGAGCAGACACCGCCACTTCGGGAGATTTGTGAACGGACACCGCTGCCTCGGGGGAACTGTGATCAGACACCGCCACCTCGGGAGCTTTGTGAGCGGACACCGCTGCTTCGGCAGGACCGGGATACAAAAACGGCAACAGAAAGTGCTCGCATTCACATCCTACAAACAAGAAATACAACTACCATTACAATAATTCAGCCAGGCAGAGTGGTGAGTGAGAGGAGAATATCTGTGAGCGGACACTGCCGCTTCAGGAAAGCCTGAAGCGAGTTCCGCTGCCTCGAAGGGAATATCAGCAGGCTCCCCTGCTTCGGGAAGGCCTGAAACGAGCTCCGCCCCCTTGGAGAGAGTACTAGCGGGTTCCGCTGCCTTGGGAAGGCCTGAAACGAGCTCCGCCGCCTCGGAGGGAACATCAGCGGGCACTGCCGCGTCGGGAGCATTGTGATCGGGCACCGACGCCTCGGAAGGATCGTGAACGGGCACCGCCGCCTCAGGGGCTTTGCGAGTGGCAACCGCCGAATCGGGAGCCTTGTGAGTGGGCCTCGCCAACTCGGGGGAACTGTGAGCAGACACCGCCGCTTTGGGAGCTTCGTGAGCGGACACCGCCGCCTTGGGAGGACCGCGAGCAGACCACGCCGCTCGCACCAACATCAGTGGGGGTTCCTGCACACTGCGTATCAGCCCGGGATGCTCCAGGAACGGGCGTGAGGTACTGGGTGCGGCAGACGGGGCCTCTGACACCCTTTGGATTGCCGCTTCGGGAGAACTGTGAGCGGGCTCCGCAGCTAATTCCACCCTGAAGGCTGAGCTGCTCAAATGCAGAGCCAGGTTAATGTAGTGCTCCAGCGACTCCTCGGGGACCCAGTATGGCATCAGGGACTTGAAGGGCTCGGCCAGGCCTCCCAAGAAGACGACCATGAGGCAGGTCTTCTCCATCACCGACCGATGAGCCACTCCAAAGTAGTCCCTGGCGTTCTCCTCAATACTCCGGTCTCCCTGACGGATGTTGAAGAGTTTCCCTGCTGGACCCATGTCTGCTGGCTGAATTCTGTCACGGGGCGGTAAGATAGCACCATAGAAAAAACAGGGTCTGGGTCCAAGTGCAGGAGAAACTAGATTTAATCAACAAAAACAGACAAAGCAAAACAGAAAAAAAAAACAACACAACCAAGAACAGGACCGGGATACAAAAACGGCAACAGAAAGTGCTCGCACCCAGAACCTATAAACAAGAAATACAACTACCATTACAATAATTCAGCCAGGCAGAGTGGTGAGTGAGTGGAGAATGTATAGTCTGTGACAATGGGGAACAGCTGAGGGTGTAATGAGTGACAGGTGAGTGGAGTCTGGGGAATGGAGTCCGGGAGGAAGGGAGATGGTGACCTCTGGTGGTGAGAGGGATAAACACAGGGCCTGGACCCCTGACATTCTATATGTGAAATTAAATATAATTATGTAATATTTACTTCATTTTTTAATGAATGTTAAGTTCAATAGTAAGTAGATTTTACAGAGTAGTAGCAGTAAAATTTACTTAAAATGTGTTAGTGCAAATTGAAAAAAGTAAATCCTACAAGTTTTTTTATTTTTATTTTTTCAGTGTGTGTCCTAGTTGAACACTACATGACTGAATCGAGTCACTCTTCAATGCTGCTTTATTTATTTCGGGCCATTACTGTTGATTTAAAAGGGAAGAAAAATAACAGTCTTTGAATTTATGGGTGTATAGTACATGCAAAATCTGGTCGAACCAGCACTGACTTTATCATCAAAGCAAAGCACCAGAAGCCAAATCCCTGTCTTAGGGCTATATTGAGTAGACACTGTAGTTTAAGGATATAATTACCGTGTTACGAAAACATCTCACATTATGATATTAAATATTTTTAGCTGACTTCCTGGCATTTTCTGCATGGAATTTCATGGGAAATTCTCATATTAGCAGATGTAGATGTTTTATGCAACATAACACGGCAACACAATGTGAATCACTATAATTTCCTTGAAAGTGAATGGGCTCTGTAATTGCATGCTACATGATATCAAAATGATAAGACTTTGTCATAATGTCATATACTGTGGTTTGACCTTTTTCAGTCGCAAGACGATATCAAGTGACACAGTTGGAAGTGAATCTTGCACCATGAATTTATCCTCAGCGGATTGCCAAGACAAGTATCAAGTATCAAGACAAGTAAGTAACTGTTGGTCATAGTTAAGTATTAAACTCTGTGTAGCTTTTTTTTTTGACTTCAAAAAAAGCAATCAACTCACAGTGCTCTGGCAATCACACAGAAAAAGCTAGCAATCGCATAGCAATTTAATTTATGTAAGTTACTTCAGTAATTACATTTTTGCAGATACATGAATTAATGCAATTTATGAAATAAGTAATTTAATTCATTTAATAATAATAATATTTAAATAACCCATATCTATAAATGAAATGTCTTTAGTTTATTAATACTACTACTTAAAATAGTTAATAATCACTTATTTAGAGTTATTAATAATATATTGATATCACAGAATTGCCAGGCTCTGACATCATCCAATCACAGCTCATCCTTTCCAGACCCTTCCTGTGAACTCTACCTCCACTGAGAGTCCAGTGTTCTCAAGACCAAGCCACCTCCACCAATGCCTCTGAGGCAGCTCTGAGGGCTCCAGTGGCCACCCAGGGGCCAATAACACCCTCTCGCGGCTAAGAGATCACTTCTGGTGGTCCAACATGGCCAGGATGTGAGAAGTTTAATTCGAGACTGCTCAAAGGAATTCCCACCATAATGGAAAGTGCAGAACTCCTCTTCAATCATGTCTTCAGATACCTCGGGATCCCTGAAGACATCGTATAAGACCGGGGTCCACAGTTTATTACCAAAGTATGCAAGGCTTTCTTCATCCTCCTAGGTGTGACTATGAGCCTGTCATCTGTATACCTTCCACAGTCGAACAGGCAGACGGAGAGAAAGATCCAGGAGATCGGTCGCTTTCTAGGAACTTTCTGCCATAGCCACCAGAACTCTTGGAACTGGGCCGATTACGCCCAGAATTCCCTTCGTCAGGTTGCCACTGGACTCACTCCCTTCCAGTGTGTGCTCTGTTACCAGCCTCCTCTGTTCCCATGGTCCAGGGAACCTTCGGATGGTTCTGAGAGAGCAAGAGGTTCTGAGATGCGGCTCACCATCAGCTTCAGCAAGCAGTGCGACACCAAAGGTTCCAGGTGGACATTTGGCAGACTGATACTCCAACTTTCCAGCTTGGACAGAAGGTTTGGTTGTCCACTAGAGACGTCAGGATGTGCCTGCCCAGCAAAACTCAGTCCCAGATTCACACTGGCCCCTTCACCATCACCCGACTGATAAATTCATTCACTTACCAACTGTGACTCCCCGCACATTACAGAATTAATAATAATAATAAAGCATTTTATTTAATGGTGCCTTTCTAAACACCCAAGGTCACCTTTCAGCAAGCAAAATGATAAAAATACAAAAGTGAGTAACAAAAGACAAACAGATCCTGCCAGCATTACAAAATTCAACAGGACAACTGCATACATACATCATAAATATGGTAGAGGCTTAATAAGAGCAAGTCATAAAAAAGCCTGGGCAAAGAGATGAGTCTTAAGATTTAAGATTTAAAAGTATACAGACAGACACTGTTGCGTATATTGGGAGGGAGAGAGTTCCATAGGCGAGAGACTAACAACTACCCCCAATCTGCTCCTGAGGCCTCTCCTGTCCATGAATCTGCTCCTGAGGCCTCTCCTGTCCACGAGTCCGCTCCTGAGGCCTCTCCTGTCCATGAGTCCGCTCCAGCGGCCTCTCCTATCCACGAGTCTGTTCCAAGGGCCTTTCCTGTGCATGAATCCGCTGCAGAACCTCCAGAAGTGGCGGCACCTCCTGAGGTGGTGGCGTCCGCTTCCGAACTCACTGCCTGCCCTGTCACGGCCACAGAGGCCGTTCACGAACTCACTGTCTGCCCTGTCACGGCCACAGAGGCCGTTCACGAACTCACAGACTGTCTTGTCACGGCCACGGAGGCTGTTCATGAACTCACTGTCTGCCCTGTCATGGCCACGGAGGCTGTTCACGAACTCACTGTCTGCCCTGTCACAGCCACGGAGGCCATTCACGAACTCACTGTCTGTCCTGTCACGGCCAGGGAGGCTGTTCATGAACTCGCTGTCTGTCCTGCCACGGCCAAGGAGGCCGTTCATGAACTCACAGTCAAGTGGTCTGTCCATGTCTCTGCTCCGCCATGGCTTCCTGCTCTGCCGTCATCACCCGGCCACCCTGTTCTGCCTGCTCCACCATGGCTCCCTGCTCTGCCTGCACCGCCATGGATGCCTGTTCTGTCTGCTCCACCATGGCTCCCCGCTCTGCCTGCACCGCCATGGCCGCCCGATCTGCCTGCTCCGCCATGGCCCCCCCGCTCTGCCTGTTCCGCTTCATGGGCCTGGCCCTCCATCCCTCCCCCAGTTCCGCCTCCACTCCACCACCCTCCTGGACTTGTCATGTTCATGTTTTCCATGTCTTTTATTTTGTAATTATTTCATGCTGTTAGTGTCATGCTTCCCTTGCCCTCTTGTCTTTATGCCATTGGTTCCTCTGTTCTTTCTGTCATGTTCTGATTGGTTGTCCAAGTCATGTGTCTTGTTTCCCATTGGTTTGTTCTTGTCATGTGACCCTCATTGTCTGCTATAAGTAGCCCTCATATTGCCAATGTTTTTCATGGTGTATTGAAGTTGTAACCCGCTGTCGGTGAGTCTAGTCTTTTTGTGCCTCGTCAGATATGTTCATGCCTCGTCAAGTCTGTTCATGCCTCGTCAAGTCAAGTCAAGTCTGTGTATCTTGTTTAAGTCTCGGATTATTGTTTGGATGTTTGGATCACACTGTAAATAAACTGCACTTGGGTTCTCACTTCAACTCGCCTTCAGTGGATTGATTAGTTACAAGTTTATTAATATTACTTGTTTAAATACAGGTTATTGGTAATATATTATTATTTATAATTTACTACTACCGATAATAGTAATAATAATTGGTGTTTAATATTATTAAACAAACAAACAAATAATGTTGTTATTAATAAATTATTATTGCTATTTCCATTATTGTTTTATATAACATCCATATTAATAAAATGTATTTTGTGTTTTTTTATCATTTATTTTATTTATTTATCATTTATTAATTTATCATTTATTTTAGTGTTAATAATATATTGATGATTATAAATTTATTACTAATGCTACTAACTGTTGTTTTTTTATAATAATAATAATAATAATAATAATAATAATAATTGTCATAATCATAATAATAATCATTTATTCATTTTCTCAGTTTCATCTTGAAATTAAGTGGTTGCACTATATGCATCCGTACCACTCAGCTCTCCGCTTTAGATGTGTGGGTGGACAGCTTCATTAAAACCAATCAGCAGTGTTATTGTTTGGCATCATTGTTCTTTCCAGCTGTTGTAAGCTGTGTCTTATTGAGGACAGAGTGATTAGCATCCTCCCAGCATGCCTGTCAGTTATCAGACATGCCAGTGCACTGCAGGAGTCACACGAGCAAACAATGACACCGCCTGCACCTCCACTTCACACACGCTTTCATTCTGCGTTCGGCTCCTGAGGTGAGTGAAGAGCACGACAGCTCAGTGTCTGTTATCACACTGACCACACATGCTGCTGTGTGCAGAATGACAAGGTCTCGCCCCGCTACGTCACTGCCTGAGAAGCCTTATGTTTTATTTGGCAGAGGTGTGGGAGTGATTAATGTCCGCTCTTCAATCAATGGACAACCTGGATCAACACATTCACTTAGTCCACACTCTCTAATATCCACCAGACAGATTTTCTCTAATACATTTAAAATTATACCTGTTAGTTAAATGAATCACAATTAATCGCATATATACACACAAATGCAGATCATTCAAATACATTATTGGGGCAGAATAATCACTAGATATTACACGCAATAAGTGGCAAGAAATCAATATATAGTGTAATCTCCTTATCACTGAACATGAGCCTGTCGTAAGAACAAAAACAGTTTGTCAGTCTGTCCAAGGTAGATGTATGGCATTATTTAATTGTATAATTTCACTTTATTTGCATTATTTCGTTTTTATAGTATGCCAGTGTTGACCTTGTTTCCCAAGTAGCTTTACATCCTTTGCTATGTCAAAAGTTAATTGTGACACTGTATTGGCAGAACAGTGTTAAAACTAAACTAAAAAAGATGAAAAACAGTACCTAAAATTAAAACGGAAATAAATTAAAGCTAAATAGAAATATTAATAATAATAAAAAATAATGAAAATGGTGAAATCATAGCAAAATTACTAAAATTAAAATGTAAACACTAAATCAGAACTACACTACACCAAATAATAAATAATAATACTAAATCATGCATCTCAGTGTGAACGGTGAGATGTTTTTTTTAGGTTTATAGGTTTTATGGTTATTTATAATGGAAAAAGGTTCTTTAGATTATAAAATTCACTGAAACTTTCTTTGGAGAAAATGGTAAAAGTAAAATGGTTCTTCTATGGCGTCCCTGTGAAAACCCACTTTGAAACCAATTCTTCTACTACAGATAAAAATATTAATATTCTAGGATAATTCTAGAAAAGAGGCCGTATTGCTCTTCCCCAGTTTTGACCAGGAGCATTTAATAATTTTACTAGAAAAGCTATCGGTAACACTTTCTATGAAGCCCATATTTATAACACATTATAAGGGTATTCTTAAGTCATTATAATGAATGCATAATGCATTATAAAAGACCTTATAATATGTTATATCATCTTATAAATAATCATAACAACAATTATAATACATTATAATAAGCAACTTTGCAACTACATGTCAACTAACTCTCATTAGAGCATTAGTAGGCTTAGGTTAAGGTTAGTGTTGGTAGAATGTTGACGTACTTGCAAAGTTACTTATAGTCAGTTTGTCTGTTGGGGAACCGTCAAAATAATCAAACTGATATTACATTAAAAATAGTTCAAAGCAAATATGTCTTATTACACATTCATCTGATCTGATATCTGATCTTATGGCTGTTTGAGAAAAAAATAATATTATTATTATTACTATACTTATAAGTGGTCTTTGATGGCTTTAAGTAAAGTAGCATAAGAAAGATGGCAAGATATGAGACTTTTAATACATTATAACTATGAGAAATATAATCCATTGTAACTTAAGTGGATGCAGCATGTTCACTGTGTGTTATAAATCATCATACTCTTAAAAGCTATAACCACAAATAATTAAATATTATAAAACATTAAAACTGTTCTTATGAATATTCATAAGATGATATAACATATTATAAGGGTTTTTATAATGCATTATGCATTCATTATAATGCCTTAAGAATACCCTTATAATGTATTATAAATATGGGCTTCATAGAAAGTGTTACCAAGTTATCTTATATAAAATGCAATATATGGGATTTAAACGGTAGATTGAACATCATTCTTCATGTCCTCTTGTACTAGATTGGTGTCCCTCTAAAGGTTAATTGCCTCTGCTAATTGTTACCCCTTAACTAATGTCATCCTGCCTGTAGTATGAGTCACACTCACTGAAATGGCCTCAACCAGTTGACGTATGCTGGTATTTAGAAGGACAGGAACATCAGCAGGAAGTGTTACTGTACTTAAACTCCAGCTTCAGTTAAGACAAAACCAACCCAGAAGGAAAAATAATAACTCATTCAGTAATAACCTCATTCAGATGAGCAAGACGGATGTGGGGTCTTTCAAAGGGAACCATTTTCCACACAATCAAGGGCAAACAAAAGGAACAAATGCGTGTGATAAGCTAACGCCCAACATTACCTTCAGCTCAAAGACATGAAGATAAGAGACATGAAAGCGAAGACTGCGACGCTCCCTTCCTCTCTGCTTCATCCATGCAGAACCAGCCCAGCCCACTGGGGGCAGCGTCACGCTTCTGGGACAAGGAACAGCACTGGTCTCCACATGCATGAGCTGAAATGTTTCCTTATGAAATCTCTCAAGCTCAGCCAGAGACCATTATGTGTGTCAGATTAAGATGAGATCAGTTTCGGGATGGGAGGATGTTATGATTTTACCTTTGCCCAACAGATGTCAGGAAAGACATTTGTGGCGCTCTCGCGCATTCGTTCATTTCTTCTGAATGGGATTTTGTTTGGGCTTTAGTGAGCTAAAATGAGAGGTCCTTGAATCCTTAATGTCTCTTGAGTAATGTAGTCATGTGGACGCGGTGAAGTCGGATTTCATCAGTAAGTGGTGCTTGACTCTCTCACCTCAGACAGCTAAAGACACGTCCTTCTGCAAGAATTCATGCGCTAACAAATATATTGCTCTAATTTTGGCCCAGTTTTGATTCAGATTAACCCAGAAAGCCCCAGGCAAAGGCAAATAATGTACATTTACCCTTGTCACACACTATAAAAATACCTGACTTTAAAAAATAAGGCAACATATTACATCACAATCTCACGGCAATTCTAAGTATTTCGCATTTTGGCTAATTCATATGAATATGTGCGATCTCACTTATTTGTTTTCATACAATGTGCTAATGCCCCAGTGACAGTTAAAAACTGTTGGCTAATTTGTATGAATTCGTACAATTTCATTCGTATGTTTTTGTAATGTACAATCCGCTCATGCCACATTATGTTTAAAAATTGGTGGCTAATTCGTATGAATTCGTATAATCTCATTAACATGTTTTCATACAATCTGCTAATGCCCCATGATGGTAAAATCTAGTAGAATTCATATGAATTTGTACAATCTCAATTTTAAGTTTTCATAACATTTGATAGTGCCCCATGATGGTAAAATCTGGTAGCTAATTCATATGAATTTGTACAATATCAATGTTAAGTTTCATACAATTTGATAGTGCCCCATGATGGTAAATTGTGGTAGAATTCATATGAATTTTTACAATCTGAATTTTAAGTTTTCACACAATCTGCTAATGCCCCATGATGATAAAATTTGGTAGCTATTTCATATGAATTTGTACAATCTCAATTTTAAATTTTTGTACAATTTGATAGTGCCCCATGATGGTAAATTCTGGTAGAATTCATATGAATTTGTGCAATCTCAATTTTAAGTTTTCGTACAATTTGATAGTGCCCCATGATGGTAAAATTTGGTAGCTATTTCATATGAATTTGTACAATCTCACTTGTAATGTACTTATAAGTGCATTACCGCCACCTATCTCTCAAATGGGCCATTGACACTCCTAATTGAGATTGTAGATAGAGTGTCAATGATCCATTTGAGAGATAGGTGGCGGTAATGCACTTATAAGTCTGCGATCCGCCGTAAAGCAAGAAGAAGTTCAGACAGTTCAGACATTGCAGTGCATCAGAAGTAAAAAACTATATAAATACTGTTCAGTTTCTTGCACAGGCCGATCGTTTCGTGTCTTTACACATCATGAACTGGCTTTTTGAAAATCGCATACTGTTCTCCGAGGTCCACTTATAGTGTTAAGAAAAAAAAAAAAACAATTTAAAAGTAATAGGCTATTTTCTGTCCTGTTTTTGGCGTGGCCCATTCTAAACTCAGAAGTAAAAGCCAGTTGGCTAAGAGTTTTGCTTATTTAAATAAGTTTCAACACCCCCATCGATACACGTGGAATTGTTTTGAAAACTTCCAATGTTAAGAAATGGCAGCCATGTTTTATACATGTCTTATATTTCATTGGTTGTGGCAAATAAACTTTAGATACTCGTCAAATTCATGGTAAAATGAAGCGAACAAATTTGATTTCTCAATTCAAGACCCCTTTAAGATTAATTTAGGCATCATTGGAAAAGGGATATTGGAGGGCTAATTATTAAAGTCCTGTATAATTTAGTTCAGGTGTGGCATTTCAGTCGGATGAAGTGTACCTAGCGCGTGTTAAGTCAGGGATCTTACCATGTCTCAGGGTTTTTGTGGGTCAGACATATCCAGGGTGTATTGCTGGGCCTTTTCCCCTAAGCGCTGATCCTCAGTTGCTCATAAGAGGATGTTTGCAAAGGATTTGAGGTCAGGAAGTTGATCAAACGTAAAGGAGGTGGGTAGGCATCCTGGAAACTGGGAGAATGAAGCACATCGCATCATAGGGCATTTCTGATTAATACACACGTGAACTACTTTGTCATTAAATCAACAGTGACTCGGGCTGATGAGCTCAGTAATTGAACGCTGTCATACAGTAGCAGTGTAATTTGTGTCTCATTTACAGCGTTAGTCAGCCACAGCGACAAAACCCCCCAAAACAAACCAAACCAAAACAAGAGTGAGTTAATACACTGCGACAAGTTCCTAATGTCAAATTCCTTGTAAATTAACGGGGATTTTCTCATCTATCCTGTATTAATATATCTATTTATTACTTGTTAGACATTTTGATTCAAAGCCGCTTTCTACAGAAGCCCATTACAGTCAAAACTATAACATGAAAACATGAGATAACGTTTGAAATAATATATATAGTCACATTCTAAAAGACAGTCTCAATTGTGAGATTTAAAGTCACTGTTGAGAGAAATAAACTGATATATATATATATACGCATTAGCTTTGAAACAAAGTCCTGATGATACACATATTTACAAAAAAAAAAAGAATTTGACAAAATGACTAAAATTTAAATTAATACATTCTATAATAGTATATAAATAACACTATGAAACTGCATGTAACCCAAGCTTGTACATCATTTTAGCCGGAAGCAACGGTTTAAAGTTAAAACATCTTAATGATGGATTTGTTTCTTACAAACACAAATCTTTTGTGGATTACTTGTGGATTATTTGGATTTATCAGCTGTTTGGACTCTCATTCTGACGGCACCCATTCACTGCAGAGCATCCATTGTTGAAACGGTGATGCAATGCTACATTTCTCCAAATCTGATGAAGAAACAAACTCATCTACATCTTGGATGGCCTGAGGGTGAGCACATTGTCAGCAAATGTTCATTTTTGGGTGAACTATTCCTTTAACCATTGTTTTTGAGAATGTGTTTTCCACAGTACTTGAAATGCGTTTTCACTGTCTAAATCTTTTACTGCACATAATAAAAGACGGAATAGATCGGTCTTCCATAAATGAAGAAAGCTTTTCCAATCAAACGCAGAGTAGCGATCACTGGCGTGACTTTTAAAATACTTATAATTGATTCTCACTGTATTTGCTGAGAGTGTTTATTTGCTCAGTCGACGCATGCTTTAGGTTGCTTGATTCAGAGAAAAATTGAGCTTGGCATTTTTAGTCGTCGCTAAAACAAGCGGACTTCAAACATGCACAATGACAAAGCGCATTTCAAAGACCTCACACCGTACAAATAAAGAACCAGAACATACAAATACAAAGCTGTATATGCGTCATAATCACAGTTTCTCTGGAGTTAACGCTCCTGGACAGGCTGCTTCTTGTCAAGCGAGTACCTGCAGGGGTCGGTGCGTGGGAAAGGAGGAACTTAATGGCAATTGCTAATGTGTTATCGGAAAGTGTTGTGGTTATTAAAAGCCTGTTTAATCTTAAAGATTACAATGCCATTAATGCGTCTACATCACTGCTCTTATGGGCCTATTAACAACAATTCCAAATATACAAGACAATATTTGTAAATGAAACAATTCATGCCTCTGAAATATTGTACCACATTGATTGTGTATTTTCTATTTGGAGGCTAAGAAATGAATAGTTCACTCAAATGTGTTGAAGACACTGTGTTCCATACAATTGATACAGACTATGATTTTTTGGGGTGAAGTATATCTTTAAATTGTTCAGGTGTTTTTCAAGTAATGATGAAAATTTAGCATTGTAATGGGTTTGAAAAATGCTTTGCAATTATTTTATATTCTGTGCCTTTTAGTTGCATTTGAAGACTTGTAATATAGCAACCCTCATGAAAAAGAAGTGTGCATAAAGGAATAATTGACCCAAAAATGAAAATTTGCTGAACATTTACTGAAAATATGTAGATGAGATGTAGATGAGTTTGTATCTTCATCAGATTTGGAGAAATGTAGCATTGCATCAGTGTCTCAGCAATGGATGCTCTGCAGTGAATGGGTGCCGTCAGAATGAGAGTCCAAACAGCTGATAAAAACATCACAATAATCCACAAGTAATCCACGCCACTCCAGTCCATCAATTAACATTTGGAGAAGACAAAAGCTGCGTATTTGTAAGAAACAAATCCATCATTAAGATGTTTTAACTTCAGACAAGTCTTCTATCCATAAAATTGCTTTCTCCAGTTAAAAGTCATCTGGTCTGAATCAGGAGAGAAATCTGCACAGATCAAGCAGTGTTTATGAGCCAAAACAGCTCTAAACAAATATGTGGGTGGATTTTGATGTGAGGGACAACAAGAGATGGCCCTTTTTAGTGGAGGAAGCATTATTATGGATTATGGACTTGTATTTTAGCTGAAAGCAATGGTGTGAAGTAAAAAACGCCTTGATGGATTTGTTTCTTACAAATACACATCTTTTCAAGCCGTTAACTGATGGACTGGAGTGGTGTGGATTACTTGTGGATTATTGTGATGTTTTTATCAGCTGTTTGGACTCTCATTCTGACGGCACCCATTCACTGCAGAAGATCCATTGGTGAGCAAGTGATGCAATGCTACATTTCTCCAAATCTGATGAAGAAACAAACTCATCTACATCTTGGCTGGCCTGAGGTTGAGCACATTTTCTGCAAATTTTAATTTTTGGGTGAACTACTCCTTTAAGGCTCTTCTGTTTATAACATGAAAGTTATAGCACAACTCTCATAGCTGCATTTTCTGCTCACAAGATGAAATAATATGTTAAAGCGTTCAAGTATCAATTGAAAGTGACAATGGCAATAGTATTGCACAAGCAAGTTTTATGCTTTATTAGCAGGTCCTCCCTAAAAATCAACATGATCAAATGTTGTTGAGGTTCAGCTGGGCTCATGCCAACCTTTCGTTTTTAAACCCTCAGGTTTTTTATACCGCTAAGACTAGGCTGAACAGGTAAATTCTGAAAACATGCTCAAGTTTGATAAAAAGCTTATAGAAAAGTTACATGCTGAAACATAAACCTGAATAAAACCACATCTGGCAAGACATCTCATTTCACAGGAACTGAGGTATTAAGATAACAGTGCCACAGAAGGACATAATTGTGTTATGTCGAAATCAAAATATGAAATAGGAAATGAATTATTGACGAAGTATTTCTATGAAAAAAATATAAATAAAACTGGCCAAGATATATTAGAAAATCCGATGTTTTTTCTTTTTCTTTGATGTGGCTGGAAATGTGACCTAATGATGCCAGATGACAAACATATTTTTGTTCCTTTATAACTACATAAGCTCATTACGTCTGATTATTACCATATAGAACTTCAACCTTATAAGTCGGAAGGTGTCCGAAAGGTCATTAAAAGCTGAAGATACTCTGTGGACACAGTAAATATCAGTATGTAGCTAATAGTTATGAAATTGTGAAGGACATCTGTAAAGTAAAATTGAAAAATTTTTCATAGTAGTTTTCACCGTAATCATTTTACAGTGAAAATGTTGGTTGACAAAAGAATACAGTCAGGGGTGGATTTAGTGAATTGGGGTGCCCCAGGCAAAATATAGGAATGGGGCCCTATACATTTGCACACATTTTCCTAGATCAACCTTGAGGATCCTTTTTTGTTGTGATGCTTGCTGCTGCACAGTGGTGCCCCATAGTTGTGTCCAATGTTTCTACATGTTTCATGTACATGTTATAATGGCTTTCTTTCATGTTGTAGACCACGAAATAGCAACTGATTTACAGTTGAGATACAGGTTTTCACAAAAATAAAATAAATTATAAAATGATAAACCTCACAATTGAACGTTTAAACCAGGGGTGAGCCAGAAGTATTAATTATTATATTAATTTAAAACGGGGTTATGTGGGTGGATTTTCACATTGGTCTGAACAAAAACTACAGACTGGATTATTGAAAATGAACAGTCATTCTCTGCCAGTAGGAGGTGCTTTTGGAACGTCAGAAATATAGAATGAGAAAAGTGTGAAAAAATATAGCCAATATTAATGAGGAAAGTCTACGGATGAGTTATCAGTGTAAGCCTGTGTGCAAAGGCTGTCTAATTCTAAACTTTAAAATACATTTATTTTTATTTATTTTAACTACAAATTTAAATAAAACTGAAAAAATAATGAAAAGGCAATTATACACAGCTAAGGATTATTTCAACCAAAAAAGTAGCTGCGTATGTGTCCTCTACTTGGTAAGCAGCATTTAAAACAATTATAAACATATAATACACACTGTTTCTCAATATTTAATTACAGCTTCAGATGCATAATATTTTTATCTCCTTTTTATCTCCACAAAAAGCACGTTCAACTTGGACTGTTGTCGTGGTAATAAACACCATAATCAGCAACCGTTTGCGTGTCAGTGCTTAATGCGCATCTCCTATATGAAAAGCATTGACAATATACACTACCGTTCAAAAGTTTGGGTTCAGTACATTTTTATTCTTTCTTTTTTGGAAAGAAATTAAAACTTTTATTCAGCAAGGATGTGTTAAATTGTTAAGAAGTGATAGCAAAGATTTATATTGTTAGAAAAGATTTATATTTTGAATAAATGCTGTTCTTTTTAAGTTTTATTCATCAAAGAATCCTGAAAAAAGTATCGCAGTTTCCAAAATAAAATATTTGTCAGCAAAACTGTTGCCAAAATTGATAATTCTAATAATAAATCAGCATATTAGAATGATCAAACTTTTGACCGGTAGTATATACACATATACAAAAAAAAAAAAAATTATTATATATATAGAGAGAGAGAGAGAGATAGATAGATAGATAGATAGATAGATAATCAAGCAAGTTTTACATACAGTAGTATTTACTGCTTTCAACATAGAAATGAATTTGCTGTTAGATGCGAGTAAACAATTCCAACTACATCACATCAGAAAATGTAACTAAGTTGGCAATATCATATCAATTTGTGTGAAAACATACCATTTTTAGAAAACAACTAAACCTGAAGGGCCAACTGTAAACCAAACCCTCAGTGGAGTGTAAGCAGACCATACAAAAAAAGCATGATAATTTGCCAATAATTTGCCAAAGCATTAAAAATTATTACAAACAGCAAGAGTGAGAGTTTATTGACAATTTAGCTAATTTTGCCAAGATGCTAACATTCAAGAAGTAAAATTGCATGATGGCCCAGAGACAGGAAATAGTATTTTAATGAGATAGTATTTTAATCATTTCATACTTTTTTTTTTTTTCCCTGGAATAATGTAATTTAAGCATTTTGTAAACCGAACGATTGACACCAAGGTACCCAACAGTATAACCTACTCAATAATCTGGTCTATCCTTCACAGCCTTGTTTTTATTTGTGTTAAATTAAATATGGCATCTATTCTGGTGGACTGTGACAGAAATCACAAATTAGAATAAAATAAGGTAGCATTTACACAACCCCGTTTTTCATACTGCATAAACCACTTACATCACTGGAACATTATTTTAACAGCTCCCATTGAGTCCGAGTCAGATTTGCAAAGGTTTGATAGAAGATTAAAGCTTCCTTTGAGCACCTGTTCTCAGAAGAACATTCCCAGTGAAAGCTCTGAGATCTGAGCGGATCTTGGCCTTTGTTTTTCTTTGTTTGTAATGTCCTTGCTTATTAGTTCTTTCCAGTGAAATTCCCACACAGTGTTAGTGGATACATCCATTTACTGCCAGTTTGTTTATGCATCCCTCCATTGCTTTGCTCCATTATTTCCTTATAATTTAAGACAAGTGTTCCCGTTTTTTTCATGTCAGTTTGCTTTGGAGCAATATCTGATCTGGCAGGAATGGCTGCGAGTGCTGAATATCAATACTCAGCTTACTGGCCCACTGTGGTCTTGATACACGTGTAGCGCTTACTATCTAGCTAATAACTTGTAGATTCATTAGTAACTTGTTATATGCCAATCTATGGACCAGCGTCTCAGAAGACTAGAGTCGCTGCTGAGAAAGATGCAACAACAACACTGAACACTCAACGAATGGTTTGGTCGAACACACAACGTGTATTTGTGGTTTAACAGCACTCAACGGGTAAGTTGAATCAATGTGAATCAATGAAAACAGAAAGGAAAAAATATATATATTTTCACAAATTAAATTCTTGTTTCTAAATTTTGTCACTCTTTTGTTTTAGCAGGTTTCATGAACCTTTTCCCTCAATTTTCAACAAGGTAAGTTCTTTGTTCGTTCACTTTAACTCAGTAGTTGATTCACCCAAATAAAGGTTGAATATGAACACTTATGTTACCTTTGTCAATTTTTTTCTTTTTAGATCAATCAGTATTCAAATATCAAAAACCCAATGTATGTATCACAGCTGTCACCACAACAGAAAATTAACACTTCTCAATGAAATAAAATAATGTCCTTCGATTTCAAAACCCTCAATTGCTCAGTCTTTCAAGAAAAACAGTTCTTCAAATAGTCCGTAGAGAGATATAAATGTCTTTTCTCTGTCAATGAGGAAAAAACGTCTCCAATCCGAAAGAGGGAAAAAAAAGAAAGAAAGGTTATTCGATTTCCTACCATTCACAGGGTCAGAAAAACTTGTCTTTTGTTTCCACAGAAAATCCAAGAACAGACTCAAGGGAGGCTCGCCAGTCCAAACCCTCCTCAGAACCACCGGAAGGCCGGGACAAATCCAGAATGCAGGTACCGGAACATCTCGTCACATCAGACAGACAGCAATCGAATTTGGAAAAGGACAGAACAACAAGGAAAAAAAAAACTTGACCTTGAACAAACAAGGTCACAAAAATATCATGAATATCTTCATTGTAACTACATACAATAAAGTGCTTAACTCATGAAAGTAAATTAATCACTATACATCATTCATATTACACAGAACTTGAGTATTTTGAATATACGTACATGTATTTTTCAAATAAAGAATGTTTTTTTTTATATATGCAATGTCTGTGACTATTTTTCCAACATAACACACTAATTAATATATTACTGACCACTTTTCGTCACATACTTGAGCACACAGTTAACTGTTATGTACCAAATACAGCATTACACATTTTTTTCATACATAAATCACTCACAATTTTAAATTTCTCTTGCTTTATCCACTTACACAATACTAACGATTTGATTGGTAACGATTAACAAGGCAAATGGACTTACCAAGGAGATCGTTAAACTCAGAAAATTCCAGAATGGTGCAGGTACAGCACGTCCCCTTTAAATCCTTTTCTTTACCCTTTTTCATCAAAAATACACTCTGTAAACACTTTAGCAACACTCTGTCGCTAGTAGAGTATATGTATATCACCATACACTTTTATATTTACAAGTTAAATGTCCGTTTCACTCACATTATAATATCAATGTCATTCACAACAAATGGAAAATAAAATGCGTCACTTCACTCACATCAATCCATCGATAAAACTCATCTAGAAGATTATTTTCTTTGTTTCTGTTCCCCGGAGCGTCAGCGAACCCCGCGCTCCTCAGGCATCCGTGCACGATAGAGAGAGCTGCCTCTGATTCCACCCTTGTGGGCACACAAAGGCTGTCTTGTGTTTATCCGCTTCCTCCATCTCGATTTGGTAGTACCCCGACTTCAAATTCAGAACGGAGAACCGCTTCGAGCCGTTTAATACGGAAAACACCTCTTCCAAGTTGGGAAGTGCATAGGCGTCCTTTATAGTTTGTGAGTTAAGTTTTCTGAAGTCGATGCAAAGACATTTAGAATTATCCTTCTTCCTCACCACCACTATAGGGGAGGCAAAGGCAGACTCAGATTCTCTAATAATTCCAGCAGCCAACAAGTCTTGCAGGTGTTTGCGAACAGCATCGACATCCTGTGGGTGAATGGGCCTAGCTCGATGCTTAAAAGGAGTTTCATCACTAAGTTTGATGTGATGTCTCACTTTATCCGTATGACCATAATCCATGTCATGTAAGGCAAACACCTCAGGCATCGTGTTCAATAAAGCTGATATTCGGGTCCTCCACTCTGCTGGTAAAGGGGAATTACCAAAATCAAATTTTATCTGTGAGCTGCCAGAGTTCAATTGAGTCTGAGGAGCATCATGTCTTGGCTGTGTCTCAATCACGCACTGAACTGCATACATTTCAGCGATCACAGCTTTTGGTGGAACAGCAATGTCAGTCTGGGTGTCATTTCTCACCACTACAGGTAAACTATAAGAGCATTTAGCAGGCAAAGTGTATAGTCCGTTAGCCACTAATAATCCGCCTGGCATAGAAGACATTCCTGGCTGCCCTAGTGTTGTCAAGCTTTCTGGAGAACGGCGACTTAGATGAACAACTCCATCAAGAACAGCCACACTCCCCGCTGACACAATTTTAGGAGTAATTCCCTTCAACGTTACACATCCCAGAACTTCAGTGCTCATTTGCTTGTTTCTGACATCCAGAATTTTGAGTACTGCTCGATATCCATTAAAAGCTGGGTTGAGGTTTCCTGGGTTTTCTTGAGCATGGTTTGCATAAAGAGCATCCAGGGAATTGGTTCCCACAAGGACTTGGGGCACGTTCATCAAATCAGGGACCACTACAGCTAATGTGGTAACTTCTGCTTTTACTCCCAAGTACACCTTAGGAAACGTCAGAGTGAGCTCTACATAGCCTAAGTAGGGAACTGACTGCCCATTTGCTCCCTCCACTTCTAGTAAAGACTCAAGTGACTTCATAGGGTGATTAGATAGATGATCGTGGTAAAAGGAAAGTGGAATGGTGGTTACTTGGGAACCTGTATCTAGCAAACAATTCACTGAAGTTCCTTCAATAAACAACTGGGCAGTACACTTCATTCCAACCAATCCTCTTGGTAATTTTCTCTGCATTACTTCTTCACAACACTTGTTGAATACTCCTCTAAGTTTGTTAGGGCATGTGGGTCTTTCCTCAGTTTCTGTACGCCCTGCTACAGAGACTGATTGGAGTTTAACCGTGGGGATGCAACTCTATTTTTCAGGTCCCAATGAGCCTGTTTCTCCCTCAGCTGACGTTGTTTGCTTTCTACTTTGGCAGGATTTGGATCATTTTCACAATGTATGGCGATATGACCGTCTTCTCCGGTTACCTTTGTCAATTTTTTTCTTTTTAGATCAATCAGTATTCAAATATCAAAAACCCAATGTATGTATCACAGCTGTCACCACAACAGAAAATTAACACTTCTCAATGAAATAAAATAATGTCCTTCGATTTCAAAACCCTCAATTGCTCAGTCTTTCAAGAAAAACAGTTCTTCAAATAGTCCGTAGAGAGATATAAATGTCTTTTCTCTGTCAATGAGGAAAAAACGTCTCCATCCGAAAGAGGGAAAAAAAAGAAAGAAAAGTTATTCGATTTCCTACCATTCACAGGGTCAGAAAAACTTGTCTTTTGTTTCCACAGAAAATCCAAGAACAGACTCAAGGGAGGCTCGCCAGTCCAAACCCTCCTCAGAACCACCGGAAGGCCGGGACAAATCCAGAATGCAGGTACCGGAACATCTCGTCACATCAGACAGACAGCAATCGAATTTGGAAAAGGACAGAACAACAAGGAAAAAAAAACCTGACCTTGAACAAACAAGGTCACAAAAATATCATGAATATCTTCATTGTAACTACATACAATAAAGTGCTTAACTCATGAAAGTAAATTAATCACTATACATCATTCATATACACAGTTCTTGAGTATTTTGAATATACGTACATGTAGTTTTCAAATAAATAATGTTTTTTTTTATATATATGCAATGTCTGTGACTATTTTTCCAACATAACACACTAATTAATATATTACTGACCACATTTCGTCACATACTTGAGCACACATTTAACTGTTATGTACCAAATACAGCATTACACATTTTTTTCATACATAAATCACTCACAATTTTAAATTTCTCTTGCTTTATCCACTTACACAATACTAACGATTTGATTGGTAACGATTAACAAGGCAAATGGACTTACCAAGGAGATCGTTAAACTCAGAAAATTCCAGAATGGTGCAGGTACAGCACGTCCCCTTTAAATCCTTTTCTTTACCCTTTTTCATCAAAAATACACTCTGTAAACACTTTAGCAACACTCTGTCGCTAGTAGAGTATATGTATATCACCATACACTTTTATATTTACAAGTTAAATGTCCGTTTCACTCACATTATAATATCAATGTCATTCACAACAAATGGAAAATAAAATGCGTCACTTCACTCACATCAATCCATCGATAAAACTCATCTAGAAGATTATTTTCTTTGTTTCTGTTCCCCGGAGCGTCAGCGAACCCCGCGCTCCTCAGGCATCCGTGCACGATAGAGAGAGCTGCCTCTGATTCCACGAGCAAACCTCGTGCAAAACCCGGAAATCAATTTTTCCGCTGCGCCACATTCTGCGCTCTCATTGGCCCATCTCAAGTTCAAAACTGATCACTATTGGTCACATTAATAACCAAATAAAAATATATGCTTGTATAAAATTAATATTTATTTTATGAATATACTTCTTTTAAGTAGTTATTACGTTATTATATTAATAACAATATTTCTGTGTTACTCTCTGGTAACCTTGGTTACACCCGTCTGCCACTGTGCTGTGACATCTTGTCATGTTGCCTTCAAAATGGCCTCCTAGAGCCATCCAACTGCAGCTTGGATAGATAGATCGGTCATGTACTGGGTCTGACCCCAATTAAAACCATCAACTGCGTCACATAGACTGCTGACTTTGATCAGGGATCTTGTCAGAATGAGGCTAGTCTGATCAGTTGTTTATGCTCTTTGAGCTACCGCCACCTACTTTAAAGTGTGTGCAGAACCAAGGTATTCAGTGAAAGAACAAATCTGAAAATGTTAAACTAAATATGGACAATTTAGCACAATTTAGGTGTAAGGGCACAACATCTGATACAAAGATAACGAAAGTTACTTTTAAATGTAATGCATTGCAATATTGCTTTACACCCGAAAAAAGTAACTAATTGCATTACTTAGTTACTTTTTATGGGAAGTAATGTGATACATTACTTTTGCGTCACTTTTTCTCATTTGGGCTGGGCTTGCTATTTTGTTTTTAATATAAAAAGTTCTATTTTTGGCAAATGTAAAAGCGCTTTCACATCAAAAGTGAAATGAGTAAAGGGCGTAGCTCAAACAAACCCATGCTGCCATTCTGGATTGCAGAACATTAGGATGCAAGAGAAGAAAGTTCAACAGTCTTACGTTAGCAATGAAACACAAATGTGATGTTTAACTAAAGTCATTTTTGCTTATTAGAATGGTTGAATTGGATCATCAAAGGTCAGCAGCAAAAATATTGGTTAATGTATTGGTATTAAATACTTAAAGGATATTTGTAACTTTCTTTTTTTGTAAATTAAAAAGTAATGTTACTTTGCTAGTTACTTGAAAAAAGTAATCTGATTACTTAACTCGCATTACTTGTGATGCATTACCCTAACACTGTTTTTAAATGTATTTATTTGGTCAAATTGCACCAATGAATGTAACCAGCAGAAAATGTGCTCACCCTCAGGCCATCCAAGATGTAGATGAGTTTGTTTCTTCATCAGATTTGGAGAAATGTAGCATTGCATCACTTGCTCACCAATGGATGCTCTGCAGTGAATGGGTGCCGTCAGAATGAGAGTCCAAACAGCTGATAAAAACATCACAATAATCCACAAGTAATCCACACCACTCCAGTCCAACAATTAACATCTGGAGAAGCGAAAAGCTGAGTGTTTGTAAGAAATAAATCCATCAAGACGACAGCATTCTTCAGTATTTTTATATAATGACGATAGAAGCACTTCCCAATTTTATCAGTAGTGATTTAGTTGGGTTGACAGTTGAGAAGTGTGTATGTAGCACATTTATTTAGAATATGATTGCAATATGACAATCTTTTATAAAGAAACATCTAACTGAAAAGATTGTGTTGTTGTAAAGTCATTAACCAAATAACTTAATAAAGAATGTGTGTAAAATGAAAGTAACTGAAAAAAACATTAAAGAGCAAAAACTCTAATGCAGTAGTTAAGAGATTCCCAACACAATAATAAAGATTTGATGTGAGAGGATTATTAAATGAATGGCTTTGCGTACACAGGCAATTTATCCTCAACAAAGATGATCCTGCTTTAGTGCCACACGTGGGTTTTGTTCTTTATAATACTGAGACACATCTCAACACTATCCTGTCTGGACGTATTGGTGTGATTGTATAAGTGTGAATAGATTCTGGATTATGTCAATGGGTTGTGCCACTTATGCACACAGTCATTCATTTAAAACATTAAGATGGCACGAAATATTACAAAATAATTATGTCTCCTATTTATCACGTTGAAACTTGTATAATTCGAGCCTTGATCCATTATTTCACGCAACACAAAGGACCTAACAGCCAATTAAGTTCATGATAAACACTGGCTCTGTACCAAAATCTATTGAGCTCCCTAAGTAGACAGCAATTTTAGTGCACTCCAAAAGTGAGGGCTATACCTAAAAATGAGGAGCATAATTATGATGCCTACTAAAATACCTTCTTTTAAGAAATTCAAAGGAAGCCTAACATGTATCCTTAGCAGAGAAGGCAATCCCAGAATGCATTGCACCAAACTCAAAATCCATTCAAGATGGCGGACAAAGTAAGAGAATTTGTAAGAATATAGTTATAATATCACTAATGGCTCAGTCTATAATTATAAAGGACTAATAGTTGTGTGCATGTTTAATGCTTAAGAGTATTGTATTGTTAGCTTAGCAATAGTTGTTAGCAACATTTAGCAAACAATTGTGAGTTGACGACTACTCAGCAAGGTCTACATTTCTACAGGTCTACAAAAGCACTACATTTTGGAAGAGCCACCATTTCAGATATCTTGTAAACTTTTTTTATTGCTTTGAATGGTCTTTTTTTTATAAATTTGACCCTTTTAGACATTGTTGCAATAAGTAATTACGTAAGACGCAAAGCACCGTATTGGAAGTATTGGCATCAAAAGGGCTTAAATGTTCCAGTCCAGCACTTCCCATACTGTTTTATAATGTTGACTTCAAAGCGCTCTGAATGGGGGGAAGGAAATGAAGAGATTTTACAGTTAGACGCCGCATATCGTGTTGCATGAGAGAGTTATGACCCTTTTGGCAGTGCTTTTCTTATTGGTTTTGTCTTATCTCTTTGATTTGCTGGTAGTGTAGGCCTAGATTTGGCCACATGTGGATCACTAGTCCTTTACCTCACTAATGGGGCGACTTGGACATCATGTTCCATTCAGAAGAGGATCACAGGCGTGGGTCATTCACACTTCACAACCTTTATGCCACTTCTCGGAGCCAGTGTTGCATAATGTCTAATATAGCCAATCAAGAAGGCTATTAGTTCAACCAACATTCATTTTACCACATTTTTACACAGAGTAAAATTGTATTCTTCTTCATAGCTTGGGGCTCCTGGTGGAGTTCTAAAATAACATTCAAGAATAGCTTACCTTAACTTAACTTTCTCTTAGATGTTTCTCCAAAAATACCTTATTGGATGAAAAATGCTTGAGCACTTATAGAGATCTTTGACTTCTGATGGCAGACTTTAGTCTCTTGGCAAACATTGCGTTTCCAGCGTTATTAAAAAAGTGATCATGAACAATTTGCTCATTGTTTCTGTCACGTGACAAACACAGGACTCAGGAGGTAAAGTAATCATTTAAGTTCCTCATGAATTATCTTCAGCTGCATTATAATGATATCCTAATTCGGAATAGGATGAAGATTGTGAAGATGGATGTGTTCAGGGAATTTGGCTGTTGTAAATATAACATCTAACGGCACTCAAATTAACAAAATGACTTGAATAAATATTAGGGTAACACTTTAGTTTAGGGACCAGTTCTCACTATTAACAAGTTGTTTATTAGCATGCATATTACTAGAATATTGGCTATTTATTAGTACTTATAAAACACATATTAATGCCTTATTCTGCGTGAGTATATTCTAGATCCCTTAATCAACCCCATACCAAAACGTAACTTTTATCTTACTAACTATTAATAAGCAGCACATTAGGAGTTTATTGAGGGAAAAGTTGTAGTTAATTGTTATTTAATAGCGACTAAACTAAAGTGTGACCAATATGGGTTTGTTTTTATGAACGGTATCAAATGAGAAAGTCAGTAAAATTATCTGATCTTTTCATCACTACTTCAGAATGTCTCCTTTTGTGTTCAAACAGCTTTGAAATGAAAGCATAATTTTGCTTTTAGAATGCAAATCAACAAAATATACTTTAAATCTTAAATTTTGAATTATATGAAGATTTTTTGTTGTTGTTGTTACATTTTTAACAGGAATAGTTTAATCAAAACAAAATATTATTTATTATTTACTCATTAACTCATTCTATTTTTTTCTGTAAATTAGTAAATTATGACAATATTTTCATTTTTGCACGAACTATTCCTTAATAAATTATTATAAATATTTTTGTTGAATTATTTCTATTAAGTCAAGTAATACACCCCCCAGTTAGGTTGATAGTTAAATAAAAGTACAGTATATATATTCAAATATTATTTTTGACAACAACAGATCAAGTTTACAGTATAATGACATGATAAATAGCCAAATACAAAAAATAAGGTACCAAGAACTGAAAGTTAATAATAATAGTTTAAGGCTTTTATAAAAACGAAGGGAGTTTTGTTTGCAGAACTAGAGATCGTTTGCAGACACGTTTGGTTTAACATGGTTACATTTTGTACAATACAACAAATGATTTTCTAAGTATTTTGTCATTTTCCAGTACTACTTTCTAAACATTCTTGAATCAAGATGCATTTACTTGAGAAGCAAAATTACTTAAGATATTATGACTTGTTTTCTGAAGAAAAAAAAAATGTAAATGTTGTTATTTTTTGCTAAAAACAAGAAACAATATCTGCTAATAGGCAAAGAAAAATAATCTTGTTTTGCCTTTCAATTAAGATTATTTTCTTACCCCATTGGCAGATATTTTTTCTTATA